>NW_026918359.1:0-14343 GCF_032062105.1 Saccostrea cuccullata | reverse complement strand
ATAAACTTGATAAAATCATAATTATGTACAAATTTGTTGCAATGCATGTTTTACAGAAGCGAGGACTCTATATATAGCTCTTTCCTATTTGAAAATCTTCATTCCAGTGAAACTCATGTTGCTTGTCGTGGAAAGTGGGGTGTCCTAAAACATTACGACAAATATTTCTTTCTTGTTTCTAAAGAAATGGGCGTGTCATTATGTTATATTTGACGTTCAAAACATGACTCAGAATGTTTCATCCAAATGGAAATTAAATTTTACCACTTTAATGTGCTTCATTGTATGATTCACAAGTATATTGACCCTGGAATGGGTTACAGTATAAGAAAAGCTGGGTTTTTTTCATGCAATTTTTTTGAGATTCTGAAAATGTATGACATGTATCCATTGTTGAAAAAACTGCACATTTCAGAAAAGATTATGATTGAAAATAGTTTATCAACTGAAGGTGCTTTGAGTAGCAAAATAAAGCTTAACTTTTATAACTGATTCAACCACAAGAACTTAATGTCAATTTTAAGATGCACAATCTTTTCAACTCTTATTATAATTATTTTTAAAATATTTACATCATCATTTCTGATTCAAGGGAAAACAAGAGATATGACGTACCCGAAGTATATATCTGTTGAATAAAAAACATGTACATGTATACATATATATACTTTTATGTTTTATTAGTAATTTGTTTGTTGTGAAAACATATCTCTTGGAAATGTTTAACTAAAATGGAGACACCACCACTTAAAAATATTGAAGTAAAGATGTGTTTAACACTGATGCCCTGGTATGGCAGCTTATGCCAAAGTTGAAATTTCTGAAATGTAAGTCAAACTTCAAGGTCAAAGAGTTCAAATTGTTGTTAATATCAAAAGGCAAGTCTTGTCACAAGGAATGCACATGTGAAATAAGAAATCTCTAGCACTTCCTGTTCAAAAGTTATTGCCAAGGTTAAAGTATTTTATAAAGTGGGTCAAACTCTAGGGTCAAGGTAAAAAAAATTATACCTGTTCGAATTTCATAATGAATATGCATGTTAAGCATGAAAGCCCTAGCACCAACTGTTCAAAACCTAGGCCAAGTTTAAAGTTTAATATTTTTCTTGTAAAAATGGATAAAATCCTATATCAAGGTCAAGAGGTCAAAATTGGTGGTACTCAAATAAAAGGTCTTGTCACAAGGAATTAACTTGTGAAATATGTAAGCCATGTAAAATATGCATATATTGTCAAATGGAAAAAAATTCTACTATTTTGGAGTCACAACATCAATTGTAATTTCATGCAGGGACACGGAGTGGCTAGGGAGATTGGACCCCTTCCCATTGGACTTTGCCTTGTTATTATACTGAAGCAAATAAAAATGACTTTGGACCTCACCCCCCTTAGAAAACATGGACCCCACTATAATTGTTTTTATTTTGTTTATCTGTTTTTGTTTTTTTGTAATTGTTTTTCTTGCTTCTCAGGGAATTTTTTGCTGGAATTTTTTTGATTGAGGTGTGAACCCTCCTCCCCCTCCCGAAAACAAATATTCTAGATCTGTACCTGAAATTGAATGTCTAGTCGACAACGGGAGATGTTATATCACAATGTGAAATTTGTCTACTGTGGCATGCGATGATCTTTGACCCTTTTTGAACTTTACCTAATAATTTACATTTCGGTTTATTTTACCCCAAGTAAGATAGCAATGCCCAATAATTTTTAAGGAATCAAAAAATTGTCAGTTTTTTATCTCCATTGTGTAAAGTATGACCCACTGATTCCATATCAGCAATCATTACTTAAATTGGGTGAAAATTGAGCTTTTTATGGATGTTTAAAAAATGCAAAATTCTTACAGAGTTATCCATCTTTCCGAGGAAAATGATTGGAAAGTGTACATCAGCAAATTAAAAGCAGATAATACAGGAATGCTAGATCAAAACAATTTTATAATATAACCTAAGTACCAGTTAATTTTATCTGAAATTTCATCATATTCTCGTGCCACTGTTGAGAAACAGAAGAAAATATGACACAGAATGTAAAATGCAAGAGTTACCTTCCTTTGTTTTCCTTATTTATACAGAATAGCTTATGTCTCATTATTCGTACGCTGTGTTGTCATTTGAAGTAATAAATTTATCAATAAAAATCAAAGTATGATTATTAATGAAGTTTTTGTTTGACTTTCACTGTTTTCTTCACCAAAATAAGTCAATCTTGAAATTTATTCTTGTTCACTTTGAGATGAACCTTAACTTTTGTTTTCACACACGAAATAGCCTTTGAACGAAATTTCAGCATAATTCAGAAACATGAATATAACATTGTGTCACCTTGACAATGAAGTAAACAGACCGCCAGACGTTCAATTCACGTTGTTTACATTTTTCCTACACACGTGTTGACTGCCATACTGGATATGATCGATCCGAATTTTCTCCAGTAGGCCTAGATAGAATGTTCTATCGTTAAAATGATATTGTCCTACGGACCCTGTGTGGTGAGGGCCTGTACCGAGGCACAGTTAGATTATTCTAACTACAGTAGGCCTTAGAAATTCGTGTGGCGAACAAGAACGGTTGAATACTTGCCTGCATGTGATATGCATTTGTAGTAGTACAACAGAGGAAGCTACTTATGCATGTTTTGACACATTACTCGTCCGTATATGAGAATTACAGATTTTTTAATTATTCAATCTATTTTTAAAACGACTAATCGCGCCATACTTCAAACATTCAGGTAATACTAGGGGGCATCTCAAACTTCATAAAAAGATCATCAAAACGTTTGAAAACACGAGGGAAAGTAGTGTATTAAGTCGTACTTTTCAAGCTCTTTTCTGATACGGAATCAAAACGAGGCTGAGGAAATCTGTAAAGTTATCCCCCCCTTGCTTCACTGTCGTGATCCCGTGCCGGATTGGACAAAACAAGATGGCGGCGGGAACAAATCGAAAAAGGTAGGTACCTGAGATTTCGGTAAATATCCCCCGTTAACAGTCAGATATGCTTGATTCGAAGATACTGTCGAATTGCTAGTAAAATGCTTATTAGTGTGCTTAATTGCTACTTTTCCTATCGTCTCTTAAACTTGAACATTTAACGACTGAAGACTGCAGAATTTCTCCGATTGAGTTTGAAGCGGCATGGAGTTGTTTTTTTCTTCGATTTTGTCAGTTTTATGCATCCAGCAGCAGGAGTGTGGCTAACAAATGATAATTTGGAGTAATGCTGACCCGTTGTTATATGTTTATTTGTTATAACCCATTCTATTACAAAGATATTTCGATTTAAAAATGTTGACACGTGCTGGATTGGAATCGGTTAATTTTAATGGAAATTGTGCCGGATTAGACTGCATTTTTGGTGCCGGATTGGATGATGTTCATTATAGTCATTTATGTAATACCTTTTTCTCTTTTATTTTTCAAGCTATGGATGCATAGTTCAATGCAATACCAGGAGGAATTTAATAAAGCTAATCTAAGCATCTGCACTCAGGAGTTTTGTAGAGATGACACCTGACAAGCACAGAAGAATTGACCATGAAGCAGCAGAGAGGTATCGATGCATTATCTAAGGCAGCTGCTACAGGTGGAAGTACAACCTACGACGGTACAAGTACATTGTACATCAAGAACAGGCATTGAGAAATTCAGAAAGTCCGAGGAACAGACACTGACCAAAATATTTTTAGGATCTTAGATAGACCGTGCAAATGTATATCTGTGAAAATTTCAAATTCAAAACAATTGTACTGATTTCTCTCATTCATATTGTTTCAAAGATTTTTTATATTATTTTTCTTGCACGCATTTTACTTTTTTGTTTGTTATCGTTAGACACAAAAAATGTTTATGACTGTTATTTTATTAAATTTTAACAAAAAATGTCCGAAATTTACTTCGTCTTTTTTGAATATCTCTTCCCCGTAGCACAGGTGCTTGTGGACAGAACCCCCCCCCCCCCCCCCCCCCCCCCCCCCCCCTATAGACCCCCCGGGCCCGTTAGACTTTTTTCACATAAATTATTATGAATGACACATTTGTGATATAATCTATCCTATCAATTCAGAAAATTTACTTAAACTAACATTTTATTAAAAAATCTACCCCACTCTATATATATAAAAAAATGATAATTGATTTTTATATATAGAATGTAAGGTTTTATAGAACGTTTGTTTTAGGTAATTTTTCGATTTGTTGGTATAGATCTTATCACAAATATGTCAATAAAAGATTATTTAATGAGAAAAAGTCGAAAAGGCCAAGGGGTCTATATCGAAGGGGGGGGGGGGGTCCTGTCCTCAAGCACCTGTGCCCCGTAGTAGGTTAAGGAAAGCCTTTGTCTTCATTGACACTTTTTTCTAGCAAGTTACTATTTTACCAAAATTTATTGTAAACAATTTTACGGTAAGTTCATTTGATTTGCCGTATAAACAGAAGAAACATTTTGATTTTGTCTTCTGAAATACAACCAAATGTGAAATTCTAGTATTCTCCTCGATCATGTTCATGGTTTTGTACAGTACGTCCACGTAGCATCGTTTTTAAAGGGGGGGGGGGGCAGCCAGAGAAATTTCAATTTCAAAGCCAACTTCTTTCAGTAACATTTTTTAATGCTACATTTTCACAAAAAGTTGGGGGCCATCCAGCCCTTCAATGAACATTTACTAAAGCATAAGTAATGTTGTTTCAGACTTATTAATTTCAACTTAATTTTAAATCATCAAAAGTTAAATTAATTGCATTACTTAAAATGTAATAATTTACACATTAACAACGAATCATTTGAAGTTAAATTACATCGATATCGGGATCAAGCATTAAACTGTTATCTGAAATCAAAAAATTAAAATAGGCCTAACTTCGAAAATAAAGAACACGTACACATTTTATTTAAATGATATATTTATTATGTTAAACTAATTTAGGAAAAAACATACAAAAAGCAATTTATTTGCATTAAATTATAAAATTTTACTAGCGTACCCTAAAGTACTCTTCTGTACTAGCGTACGTAGGTACTCTGTTAAGTAGGACCGAATTTCGCCAATGGCAAACTCTCGGGCCTTTCCTACTAGCAGTCTAAAAATAACCTCGAATGTACATGAACTACATAGACTCCATGACAACCCCCCTTTCACAAACTTTGAAATAAATGTTGGAAGACCTCTTATCTGTGGAGTATGAAGTTTAACTTTATTGACTGCAATGATATTACCTAAAATATACAAGAGGGGACTTCTAAACCCTTCAATCCTATATTCAAATAAACAGGAAATGTATAAATTTTTAACACCCGTTGATGATGATACATTCGAGGCTGTTTTTCTGACCTCTGACGGAAAGGCCCTACTAAGTAACATGATGCAATTTTGAATTTCGCCTCTTGTGCATGGTGAAATTCTCGTAGGCTATGCTTAAGTTAAGGGTTTTGCGGACGATTCCTCTGGCTTACTAACGGTTCCTCCTTTCCTTTCTTCTGGCCCCACGAGCTCTTTGGGTCTACCAAAACAGTGGTCTATTTAAAATAAATATGGGTACAATAAAATCTGATATAAAAATAAACAGTAAAAAAAAAGATTTTTAATCGAGGGGGGGGGCATACTGTAACTGATAACAATCTTACTTCGGTAAGATAAGCTATATTATTTAAATTCCTCCTTCTCGTATATTTTATTAAACGATGCATCCATATCTTAAAAATTAAAGAGAAAAGAAGTTATTACATAAATGACTATAATGAACATCATCCAATCCGGCACCAAAAATGCAGTCTAATCCGGCACAATTTCCATTAAAATTAACCGATTCCAATCCAGCACATGCCAACATTTTTAAATCGAAATATCTTTGTAATAGAATGGGTTATAACAAATAAACATATAACAACGGGTTAGCATTACTCCAAATTATCATTTGTTACCCACACTCCTGCTGCTGGATGCATAAAACTGTCAAAATCGAAGAAAAAAACAACTCCATGCCGCTTCAAACTCAATCGGAGAAATTCTGCAGTCTTCAGTCGTTAAATGTTCAAGTTTAAGAGACGATAGGAAAAGTAGCAATTAAGCACACTAATAAGCATTTTACTAGCAATTCGACAGTATCTTCGAATCAAGCATATCTGACTGTTAACGGGGGATATTTACCGAAATCTCAGGTACCTACCTTTTTCGATTTGTTCCCGCCGCCATCTTGTTTTGTCCAATCCGGCACGGGATCACGACAGTGTTGCTTGGGCATTGCTACAATCTATACTTGTACTTACTTGTACTTACCGACTGTAATAGGTCCTTTCAACTTATAATCCATCTTCGCTAACCAAGGGTTTCTGATATGCTACTCTCCTCATAAACCCCTGGCATACGGTGAAGTCAAAAGAGAACCGTCAAAAGACGGGATTGTTTTCCGTCACGTGATCTCGAATCTATCAGGTACGCACAGATTGCGTCATCGCCAGAAATAAAGACACGTGTTAAAAAAAATTAAAAAAGTTTTTTCAAGAATAATTAAGAAGCAATAATTGAGTTATGTTTATTCATTATTTATATAACAAATCTGAAGCTTCAATATAGATTCTTAATCACATATCTAAAAGATATTGAATGGCACCATGGCTATATATTCATAGAATTGAATGATATCTTACGGATCGTTGTTTACTTGCGTTTTTCATTTCTCTCTCTCCATCTTTTAAAAGTACTACAGATACTTAGTACATATAATGGTGTACAGAATATATTTTTTTGCGATGTTGCAAGGATGTGTCAATCAAACCCGCCAAAAAAGTTTTAATAACTTTTAATTAAAATAAGATTTTTTAATTTATTTTTGTGTGAAATGCTATCAAAATATATTATACAGAACATATTAACTTCAAATCTGTGTCCATGCACCTTTTTTTGAAAATATACATGTAACCAGAGACATAAAAAACAAATGTAACATGTAACGGTATAAGTTGGTTGCTTTTCGTCGGCGTTTTGTACCTTTTTCAAAAAGTTAACAACTTCTGTCCTTTTGAGAAATTTGGGCAAGAATGCGCTCTCCATGTATTTCAGCTTTAAAAATCGGAATAACTTTGAATAACAATGGAGATTTGTGAATTACCGTGACCCCTCTCATAATACACAGCCCCGTTCGATCTTCATTTTTACTTTCTTTTTATTACTGTAATTTTGCAAAGTTGGTATTTAGACCTCGAAGAATTGCTTTATTAATCTCATTAGGCTACTTTCTATACTTTATTTTTGCGCAAATTACCGGGGGGGGGGGGCACTTTGCTCGCCTTACGACCGTCAAAGAATTGGATACCATTTGTGCTAGTTTAATATAGTGTGCATGAGAAAAACAGTGGTTAAGTTTTATACTTATTGTATTCATAAATATTCCTTCTTGAAAATCTATTACTTACAACAATGATTTAAGATCTGTTTTTCAGTGGTGCAAATCAGAAGATACAAGTAAAATTGATGCAAAGCATCAAATCGGAAGCAAACAAACTTAAACATTTTAAAAAGTGCTTTCTCAATTTAAAAGGCATCCGTGAAAGGAAAGTACTTTTCAAGATACATGCATTTAAAGCTGAAATAGTGATCATTTTTGTTTCAGGCTGTCTTCAAAGAAAAATAAATAAATGATTTAAAAATAAATAAATAAATAGAAATTTTAGTGCACATGCTCATCAAATTGATTCATCGAATCGATGTGATAAATCAGTGATAAATGATAAGAATTAATTGTCATCAAAATGAAGATGTAGACCTCTAAAAATGAACAACGTGCTGATATAACCTGGATCTTTGTCACGTGGTAATGCCCAAATGGTTTCTGCAGAGTAAGCTATGCTGCAAGGCGCAGTGCAAAATGTAGAGAAAAAAAATTATTCTGACGGCATTCGCAGCTGTGGCAAATTCATAATAATTTTTCACTAGTTGAACAATTTTTCAATTTTTATTCACCATGCATTTTCCCCACATTATTATCCGGAAAATAATGACGATTTTCTTTCATATCTTACACACTCCCAGACTCGGAAGAACCTATTGTAACTCCTTTTTTTACCATAAATTATCAATTATCTGATGAAAAATGATAATGAAATTGAAACATAGTAACAAAAATTAAAACTTAATTAAGCAAGTTTTTAAAAATATTTACTCATGATTTTTTTATACATGTTATCATTTAAGAAATATTTTACTGAACTAATTAAAAAAAAAACGTCTCAGATCCCAATGTGCACTTTCTAACACAACCACAAATAGATCGGCCGCTGCTCAGCGGCCGATAATTAGGTATCGATTTTCATTTACACATTTAGTCTATTCTTTTCTACCTTGAGAACCAGCCAAAACCAATTATTGAAGATGATAAAGAAGAACTTAGTTTGACACTGAATTGCATAGTAACTACGACGTGACAATCCAAGTACTCCTTTACATTTCATTTGTCCCTATGTTATTTTCGTTCAAGCAAACGCTCGGCTGCCTCCATAAACCCCTATTGCGAAATGTCGGAGTTGACAGAGAGAGCGGCCATTTTGAATCCGCTTCAGATTTTTAAATGCTAATATCTAAGGTTTAGATTAATTAATATTCAAACAAATTTTACAATTAGAATTATAAGAGAGGTTTCTATTTACATTCCAAAAATAAATGAAAAATATTGAGAAACACAAAAAATAGAAAATGCGGACTTTTTAATTTCGCTTCCAGTAGCAACCGGAAGTACTGACGACGCACGAAAAGGTGATTCCGCATATTTAAAAGTCATCATCTTTCATCTTTAACAAGTCTCCAGTTAATATCTTAAACCATTTTCGAAAAAAAGGGGGAACAAAATTGCATTTTAAAATCAGAAAACTGTCAATAACTTGGAACTTAAGGTGAGTATTCCAAATTTTTCTTGTCATGCCACAACATCATATAATGACGCATAATTCCTGAAAGTTTCACTGAAAACCACTGAATAGTTTTCGAGAAATCACGTGCACAAAATTTTGGGGAAAAAAATAATAATAATAATTAGGGATGTCAAATCGGTCAATTTTTGATACTCGGTTACTCGGACGTTTTTCCGATCGAGTACCCGGGTACTCGGTAAAAGTGTAAATAAATATGAACAAGTTAATTGATAACTGTAAAACATTTTAAACTGTTGTAGAAATAAAACCGATGGGAGGTTACCTGCAAATGCGTTGTAACAATTATGACCACTTTGTAACCGACGAAATTTAATCTAACATTTTTTTAAGTTCAATTTATTTATCAGATAGATACGAGAAATAAAATCAGAAATGGTTCACAGTATTTTTGTTTAAAAAATAATCTGTTCCGTAATTTGGTGCGTTTGATGTCCAAGTGATAAGTTGTCTGAGCTATATGTACGGTATAAACTTGATCAATTTATCCTATAACAGAGCGGATTTATACGATCTACGTACACTTTTTGATCCTAGATTTCATAGAATTACGATACGGTATGTTGTAGTTTAGAGCAACGATGGACATAAGATTTTTAAAGCATTTGCATTAAGGTCAGATGAGACGTTCCTCAAAATCTGTTTTGTATATCTTCGTAAGGCATCAAAAATATTTAAAATTTTAATAACATTCTGATTTCTAAACCATTTTCTAAACGTTTTTAAAAAATCCAAACGCTTAAACATTTGAAATTGGAAAATTATTTTTCTTCCCCAAAGGATTATATAAGAAACACTACCCTTGGTATCTTACAGAAATGCCTGGTAAGGTACCTCAATTTTCTGTGAGTAAACATGTTTAAGTAGCAATACTTCAATGACAGACTCTTAGAAAAATTTATCTATTATTAAGGAACGTCTCGTCTGTCCTTAATTGGCATGTAATCAAATGCATCCAAATCAACAATCGCACGTGCAATATCGTCTGTCTCTTTCCCGAGAATTTACGGCTTCTTGGAGAATTGACAAAATTATTTAATTTGTTTAAATATAATGGACCTTAAACGATGTTCAATGAAAACAAATAATTAAAGCAAACTAAATATAAGGGAAGACGACAGTCGAAGGTGAGAAAAGCCCGGGTAGGTACATCAGGTGTTTGGTCACGATAATTACTGTATAAACACTGCCACAGGCGATAACGGTCATTTAGAGGCATAGGAAACCCTAATTACTGTATGTACAAGTGCAATGAACATTTTACGTTTTAAAACCGATGTTTTAATGCATTACTAAATAAGCTTAGAAATAATTAAAAATATACATCCGAGTAACCGAGTAACCGAGTACCGATTTTAGTATTCGATACTCGGACGTTCGATCGAGTACCCGGTTAACCGGGTACTCGTTGACATCCCTAATACTACTAATAATAATCATAAGACACAGTAGAATCACTAGAAGGTCTTCCGTGAAAACGGAAGACCTTAACTAGAAACTTTGTTGCTACAGCAACAAAGAAGGTCTTCCTTCCTCCTCTATTAATCTGTATGCAGGATGTTTTTTTTCTATTTTAAAAAAGACAGACATATAATAAACTAGTAGACTAATTGTTTAGTGAACAATTATCGGCCTTTCCACCCTTTTAAGCATTTCGATGTCATTTGGGCTGAAAAAAGTAGAAGAAAAGCAAGAAAATAAATAAAACAGCAAAATTCATTTCTCTACTAGGATTTTAGATCGGGCTCGCAGTTGGTATAAATATACTCTAAACAGACTTCCTGCATTATTAGAGTCGACTCGGGGATAAGCACGAATTCATTGATCACGCAAAGAGAGCGCGTTAAAAACATTGTAATACGCTCCTAGGTGTATATATGAGCTTGAATGAGATTGTTTTCGAGTTAAGATGTAAGGGGTAGGTTGTGATTAAAATTATGATATACATAATAATATGAATAACTTGCATTTGATCTGCGCATCAAGACGGAAGCGTAAGTGAAAACGTTGTGAAATGTCCCATGTGTACCTGCATCATATGTGCATTATACATGTATTAAAGAGATGTTTGAAAATATCCGATTTGAGTTGTTTTATGTTTGAAATGGATGGCAATAAATTATTTAAGAGCATGTGAGAAACATGAGCGAGATATGCAAGGCAGTTTGTAATTATGGAAAAGGAAAACAGAGAATCGGGTTCGGGTTTTAACATTCCTGACCGAAATAGGCATGAAATTCAATGTAAGTAGCATGAATAAAATTCCAAACATGTATCTCTAGATGGGAAACACGGGGAAGAAATGTGTATTTCTTTTTACTATGCTGAAAGTCGCTATTTCTTAGGATTGTGTTATTCTAGAAAAAAAAATATTTCAAATTAAATCAAGATTCATTCCATTAATATTAAATCCAAATAAAATTGAAATTAATTCCATACACTGAAGAAAGCAAGAATACTTGGTATTAAAATGTTGTAATAGAACAGGGGAGAATCGAATGATATTAAAAAAAATTGCAGAAATAGCCAATACGGGCTTTAATTAATTTTTATGCTCAGCAGAAACTAAATTTCAGACAAAAAAAAAAATGCAGATTTTGCCGATTTTCACTAGAATTTCATTATATTTTAGAGACTCACCTTAAAACTCTCAGGACACTTTCTTTAAGGTCTCTTCATGCTTTTACTTCGAATTTTATGTCGATATATCGTGTTGTTTGACTTGTAGACATTTACTCTATGCTGCTGTTGATTTTTGTTAAGAAAGGAGGGGGGAGGGAATATAAGCATATGTTAGAGTAAGAGTTGCAAATACCTCAACGACCTTAAACTTGTTTGTGACCTTTGGGTTAATAGGGGGTCATTTATCAAGGTCAAGGTCATCCAAATAAAAAAAGAGAGAGATAAACTTGAGATTAACACTTGAAGCTGAATCTAGATAAAGGTAATGGATATTTCTTTATTACTTTTTGAGTAAGGGGTCAAAGGTCAAGGTCATTTGGATTTTAAGCTTAAATCGACAATTTCTCTAGTTTTCCAATGACCTTGACCTAATCTTCAAGGTCAAAGGTCAAAACATCTCATGCAGTTGTGAGTCATGGACATTTTCTCTACACCACGCCGTTCAAAGGGAGGTAACTGCAATTTATCTAAGCTATCTAAATTGCGTAGAAATTGATTTGGTAGGGAAAAATCGCTATTTCCTAGATTCATTCAATTAATATTCAATGTAAATAAAATTGAAATAAACTCTACATACAAAGGAGATCAAGAATACTTGGTATTAAAATTTCGTATTTGAGCAGGAGAATCGAATGCTATTGACAAAAAGTGAAGAAATACCCAATACAAGCTTTAATTAATTTTCATGCTCATCAGCACCTAAATTTCAGACAGAAAAAAAATGTAGTTGTTGCCGATGCTCATTAGAATTTCATTATATACTTCAGAGACTCACTGTTAAACACTCAGGACACTTTCTTTGATGTGTCATCTACTGCAATCTTTAAATTTTATGTCGATCTGTGTCGTCGTTTGAACTGTAGAAAATTTTTCTAGGTTCTTATTGATTTAGAAAAAAAAGAAAAAAAGGGGGGGGTTATATAAGCATTTGTTAAAGTGAGAGATGTAAACATCCCCACGGACTCAAGCTTGATTGTGACCTTTGGAGGTCAAAGGTAAAGGTCATTTATCAAGGTCAAGGTCATTCAAAAACCTTTTAAACTCGACTTTAACACTTGAAGCTGTATCAAGCTAAATATAAAAAAAAATAACTCTTGGGTAAGGGTCAAACTCAAAGGTCAAGGTCATGTGGCATATACAAGCAATTTAAATACTTTTCCAATGACCTTGACCTTTTGACCTTTGTTTTATTTCTTATAATTGGAAGTTTTCGTTGTTTTAATTTTTTTTTTTGGTGGAGCTGACATATTTAAAAACTACTAATTAGATGCAATAAAGTAATGAAAAAAAAATTGGAAAGAAAAAAGTCGGAATTTTCGATTTTTCAAATCACATCCTGTGACGACCGGAAGTGACGGCGGAGACATTTATCCTTATATCTGTTGTTCACTCTTCAAGGTTTATTATTCATATAAGTTTCGTGTCTTGATGTGTTACCATAACCAAGATCTGGCTATATTAACTACTACAGTTTGAGGAAAGTAAATCATGAGACCGGAAATCAATTTTTAATAGATGTTTGTAGTTACTCTAGACAATTGCAGTCTGAATTACATGTTCTAAAATCATTTCAAATACTCTTTCTATAAAAGATATTTATGGGATAGTATGAAACTCAAATTATGCAGTTTTTCTCTCATAACCGGAAGTTGCCGTTTTTGTTTCTGGTGGGACGGACATATATCAGAACAACCAATAAGATGCAATAATGTGATGCCGAGAAGTATTCCAAAAAGAAACGCTGAAATTTCTGATTTCTTTGATCACTTCCTGTGACGACCGGAAATGACGGCAAACGATCTTAACCCTAATGAGTTTTGCCTACTTATCAAGATCTATTACTCTTTGAAGTTGTCCGTCGTTTTATCTCTTACCGTTTCCGAGATCTCTTTGTGATAACTTCTAATATTGAGGACAGTAAATAAAGCGACCGGAAGTGAATTTTACAAAGATATTTAACGTTACTGAAGACATAAGCAGTCTATATAACATATCTAATAATAACTACAAAATACTTTATGCATAAAGAATATTTATGGGAAAGAAAAATACACAAATTATGTAGCTTTTATTATAACCGGAAGTTGTCGTTTTAGTTTCCGGTGGGACTGATATATTTCAAAAATACAGATAAGATGTTATAATGTGATGCAAGAAATGTTTCATGCAAGAAAAGTTAAAAATTTAGATTTTTGTATCACTTCCTGTGACGACCGGAAATGACGACGGACGATCTATCCCAACTGAATTAATAATAATATCCTTTATTTATACAGGATTGCACAATTAGTTTACAACTAGTTTACATTGTGGTCCTGAAAACATATATACAGACAGATGATTATGTACAGAAACATAATACTCAGTAAATATAAAGCAAGTAGCTACTAAAATCAATATATACACATGGTTTGTGTTACGTTACCACCAAAAACAATCATATTTACCATCTAAGTAATTATATTTTAGTTTGACGACTGGTAATAATTTCTTATGTATGATGTTTTAAAACTTTGCAAAGATGGACAATTCTTTAAAAATTCTGGCAAATTATTCCATAGCTGGGAACCATAAATTGTGAAAGATCTTCTATAATATTCTGTTTTAGCCCTCGGAATGTACAATGAATTACTTTGACTCAATCTTGTAGCTCTGTTGTTTATTTCATGTACAAACTTAAAAACATCTAAATAATCTGGAGTTAATCCGTGAAGAACTTTAAAAACAAGGATGAC
>NW_026918358.1:0-14275 GCF_032062105.1 Saccostrea cuccullata | reverse complement strand
TATGCATTCTTCAGGCTGATGTAAAAAAAAAGGGGGAGGCAACTCTGCACTGTAAAGGTACCAAAGAACAAAAAAATTAAATAGCATTTATATATTCTTCCAATTGTTCAACACCGAAAATAAATAACATGCCTGTGTCACATATAATCACTCCTGGAGTTGCTTGGATGTTGACTATTAAGAACAAAGGGGGTAGGGGTGTTGAGAAGGTTCTATTAAAATGGAGTACATAACTTTCTTCCTGTCGTGTTGAGCACTATTTCTGCACAGTGTTTATCCAAATTCTCTAAAACACATGTTCTTGTCAAAAAATGATGATTTTGTCTTATATGCAACCACAGACAATGATGTCCAAGATTTCATAAGAGTAGAAAAAGACAGTAGGACCAAACATTCCATATGATATGTTGAGCACCTAACTGGCCCCCCCTGTCTTGGACTATCAAAGATCAGTGCCAGCAATCAGAGAGCAGATGTTCAATTCCTAAAGCCGAAGAAAAAAGAGAGTTTTAGAGAGTATACATTAATAAGAGACAGATGATGATCAACAGATGAAAACAGTATATCAACTAGATCTTTTTGTCGTTCAACAAAAACAGAGGGCTTTTCGACCCCTTAAAATAAAGAATCTTAAAATAAAAATCAATGTTTTATAATAAAAAAAATCATAGAAAACAATATTGCAAAAGTTGTTTTGAGATCAATACTTATTTCACCGTATACAACGGGTAACGCGGGGGAGTCGCTAAAAAGTATGGGGGAGTCGTTTTCAACGTATGGGGGAGTCGATTTTCACCGCTTCGGAGTCAGAGGTGATGTGGCTCATGTCTTTTTTCGGTATATGTAAGATATATTTACAAAAAAACAACTAGCCCACGGAAGGTAGCAATAGTTAAGCTTTCTGTTGGTCATTTGTCCGTCTAGCATATACGTCTAGTTTTCTCAAACACTTCAAAACTATTCGACAGATTTCATATTTACGTTGATCAAGTGGTTAAAACATGCATAGTTTGCACAATCTACGACTTGTTTAGGAATTATAACAGTTAAAACAGCAAAAGCAAACGTTAATCTTTCAAATGCAACAATTGAAATTTGGCTAGACTTTATAAAAATTAATAATTAACTAAAGACATTTTCTCTTCAGAAAGTAATGGTTACGTAGGGGGGAGTCGTTTCTGGAAAAACACAACGCACAGGGGAATCGCAAAATAAAGTGAAATGCATGACCTAATCTGGTGTTGTTTTTAGTTTAAGAATACATGTATAATAGGATTATATATCTTCGGAGCACAAGTGCATGGGGACAAGATCCTTTCCTAGCTCAGTATGTAATTTTCTTACACTTTACAAAAATTCAAAAAGATCACGAACCCTCACTTTCAACAATGACAGTCTCTCCATAAAAAAGAACAACCAGATTTATGATATGGAAAATTTCTCCATAATAATATTAACCATTTTTTTTATTAGAAAAGTGGAAATTTCTGGTGCGTCATTCCCGCCCCTTGACTTGTTTTTTTCTTGGGTGGGGGGGGTAGAAAATTTTAAACTGGTATATGCTTTCAATTTGGTCGACATATAGATAATTTATTTTTATTTTTCATTTATCATATAAACACATCTTCAGGCACAAACGATGTATCTTAAATGAGAATATTTGGGATTATCTGGGGCTTACACTGTCAGTACTACATGGATATATTCATAGACAAGGTTCGAGGGCAACATGCGTTTTTTTCGGACCGAAAACCAAACTGTTTGCTAGTTGTTAGTCCGAAGCAAACGTTTTGTTTGAGGGGTCGACAAAAAGCATTTTTGTCCGAGAACAATCAATTAATGAATCGTTATACTGTTTATTATGATATTATCATGATGATTTTTTTTTCACGAGCACTGCAGTTTAAACTTGGTCAATCCCATCAAGTTCTGACAGTGAGACTCGCCCATACTGTGAAGTAAGCGGTGCCATAGCTCATCGACAGGTCCAACATCTCACTCCACTGTCAAGCAGCGATTTATTTGATTGCTCAGGAAAAAGTAGAAAGGCTTTTTTTAGTTATAGTTTTTCTTACAATAACAACTTTTCATAAGTATGAAAAAAGAATTATAAACAACTTATCTGAAAAATTTTGACAAGCAAACAAAAATAAACGGTTGGAAGAAGACTTATGTAACAACAGAGTTTCTCAACCAAAATTTATTAACACATTTGCAAATATAACTGTGATTTTACTACTCTGCATGAAAACGTTGGAAGACATTTCATACGTGCCTGTTTCGTGCAATGTATTTCAGAATTGTTATTACGGGTAAGGGCAGTGTCTGAAGTTCTAATTTTAGTAAGAGCTATAAAAATTCACCAAGAAAACTAGAGGTACTGTGAGGAATGAGCTCACTCAATGATACCCCCGGCTCCCATGCCATAATGGCAAAGTCCATGTTTTGCTTGTTGCCGTAAAACTGCAGAGATGTTGTTATCAACAAAAGGAGAGCGAGGGGCTGATACAGGAATTGAAGTTAGGTGGGGGGGGAATAAAGTAGGCGGGGGGGGGGGCTGGGGACCAAGGGGGCGAAGCCCCCGGAAATTCGCCCCGGAAACTCCTGGATTCTAGAAATTTTGTAGGGTAAACCAGGTCTACCAGTAGACAATTTTTACATTTACTAGACCAAACTATGATTTACGCTTACTTTGACAAATTTATTTTGACACGCCGGGTGCGCCCCCCTTAAATCCGCCACAATGCACAATGGCAATATGTAGTAAAGTTTCTGTGAAAGTTTCATTTAATTTCACTCAGTGGTATAAGGGGAGTTGCGGATAAGAGATGGGTACCCCAAAGCTTGACAGACAGACGGACGGACGTACAGACATTAACTGCCTAAAGGTATTTAATTTAAAATGCTGAAAATTTTGGAATATGCCACGTCATGCTCATCCGTGCAGAAACCATATCAAATGTACATGTAGTAATGTATATGAAGTACTGGTATATACTCATACACTTAACAATAAGAAACAATAATTACATGTTTTTATTTTTACATGTACATATTGCTTATATTGATCTTTATTCATATTGCATTTTACTGAAATTATAAAGTTATCAACATAGTTATGTATGGAAACATTTAGCAAAAGAAAACAAATTTAAAATAATAGTACAATTCAATTTTGCGACTCCCCTATGCGTTGTGTTTTTCCAGAAACGACTCCCCCTACGTAACCATTACTTTCTGAAGAGAAAATGTCTTTAGTTAATTATTAATTTTTATAAAGTCTAGCCAAATTTCAATTGTTGCATTTGAAAGATTAAAGTTTGCTTTTTATCTGTTATAATCCCTACACAAGTCGTACATTGTGCAAACTATGCATGTTTTAACCACTCGATCAATGTAAATATGAAATCTGTCGAATAGTTTCGAAAAGTTTGAGAAAACTAGACGTATATGCTAGCCGGACAAATGTCTAACAGAAAGCTCAACTATTGCTACCTTCCGTGGGCTAGTTGTTTTTATTGTAAATACATCTTACATATACAAAAGAAAGACGTGACCCACATCTCTTCTGACTCCGAAGCGGTGAAAATCGACTCCCCCATACGCTGAAAAACGACTCCCCCTTACTTTTCAGCGACTCCCCCGCGTTACCCGTTGTATACGGTGTATTTGGAAACGTAACACTTCTTTATGTACATAAGTGTCTGCTCAAAGAGACATAACTCTTTCGTGATTATAAACACATAAGAAAATGTACTGTTTTTCAATCCACTAAATCTCTTATAAGGGGTTAAAAAGTGACCCCACGACCCATAATTTTTAAACTGTACTCTTTATGCTTGATGTAATTCCAAAATTAGTTTGAAGATTGGTTGAGAATTAAAAAAGTTACAGAGAAAAAGTCGTTTTCTGTACTGACCTCTAAAATCCTTTCTATTTTACGGATTTTTATTTCCATGTCCTTACCCTCTGGAGACAATGCTTGAGTAAATATTCATATTAAGAACCCTCTCTATACTGCACACTAAAGAGTTCTGATTCTATGGTATTTTTCTGCGATTAGAGTGATCTGCCCTTAGATCTTCATTCTAAAAAATAGGAATTTACAATATATTACTCAATTTGTAATTAATTAAAAGTATTTTTATCATTTCAAAAGGCTAAGATAAATTAACTGAATGTGTTATTTGCATGTATTTTCTCAACTGAAGTATTTTACAGTGATTTCTATTCACTGATACTGTGTAGTCTTTGAACATTCTTTCCGGGGGCTAAATGCCACGCACCATATAGTGAAAATTGAATAAATAACAACAATATTAGCTCCTTTATACTATATTTTTTTTCTCAACGCCCAAAAAAAAATTTTGCACTTGTGAAAAGGGGGGGTCCTTAAATTTGGGGAATTGTTGCCCACCTCTTGAGAAAATGGAAAAACGTGATTTAAAATTAACATAGAAATCTCCATAGGCAATTTTAAGGGACTTATAAAACCGGAAGTACTTTTCGATGCATCCAAAATTGAAAAAAGATAGCATAAAAGGTTCCAAACAGATGGACAAGGGAGATAACTCTTCACAAAAATTTTCTAAAATACTTAAAAATAGAATAATTCAGTTTTTTAAAACACAAAAAAGGGGTCAAAAAGTGCCCCCACGGACCATAATTTTTAGATTGTCCTTTTTATGCTTAAGTCAAATCTGAAAACTATTTGAAAATTCATTGAAAAATTTAAAAAAAAAATTACAGGCAAAGGTCTGTTTTTAATGTTTCCCCCTTTAAAAATCCCTAATTTTCCTGATTTTAATGTTCTGATTTTTTAGGTAGGAACATTTTAAGGTCATTCTAAACTTAAAATTTACTAGAAAAGTTTCATTATTTTAAAAAACTTCCATGCGTGATTTTAAATTTAAACATAGAATTCCCATAGACAATTTTCAAAGACTATAAAACTGGTGTTCTGCTCTGATTGATGTGAAACTTACAGGATATGCTCCTCTAAAAGTTCAAACATATTTCAATGCTCAGAATAATTTTTGTAACTTAATTGTGACTTTAAAATAAGAAATGAAGTTATAGCAATTGTACGCCAGGCAAAGAATACTTACAAAAAAAAATCACATCACAAATCTTAGATAAAACTATTCCTCCTGGTAAATGGGGGAGAATTGTTAAATCATTAACCAAATTTGCTAATAAAAATAAAATACCCCCACCACTAAAATGTAATGGTAAAATCTTTATCCATCCTATTGATAAGGCTACTCAACTTAATAAACATTTTGCTGAAATTTCTCATATTGAACATTGAGAGAACCTAAACCCCCCAAAGGCCCGGCCCTCCTTATACTATTGATTCAATTAGTATTTCAACTGAAGATGTCATTGATCAACTTGAAAATTTGAATATATCAAAGCCTCGTGGTCCTGATGGAATCGCACCACAAGTAAAAAAAATATAATTCCTGCCATCAGTAGACCACTAGCTGAATTATTCAATCTGTCACTGAAAAACAAAAAAATCCATATATCTGGAAACAATCAAATAACACCTGTATTTAAAAATAAAGGGAGCCCAGAAGAAAAAACAAGACCAATATCACTTACTAGCATTTCTAAAAAATATGGAAAAAATTATATTTAAATATCTCTATAACTATATGAATGCTCACAATCTTCTCTCTAAGAACCAGTAGGATTCCAACCCGGTGATTCCACTGTTAATCAACTTGTTAATTTTACAACACAATTATATCAAATCTAATCAAGGCAAAAATGTTAGGTTTGTTTTTTGTGACATATCCAAAGCTTTTGATAAATTGGCATAAATTATTTTTAAAATGCAACAATATGGTTTCAAAGGTGAAATTTTAGATTATAAAAATTATCTTTGTGATGAGTTCAAAGGTAGTATTGGTAGATATTCAGGATTGGAAAGTGTCATGCTGGATTTGCAAGGCTCGGTTTAGGACCATTTCTTTTTCTTATATATATTAATGATATTACTGAAAACATACAAAATCAAAAACGACTGTTTGCAGATGACACATAGATAACCCAGCAATACTCTTACTACAGACCTTGAAAAAATAAGGCAGTGGTCCCATCAATGGCTAGTTGAATTCAACCCTAATAAAACTATTAATGTCAATTTTACTAGAACTCAACTAGAACTCAAATATTACATTTGGAAACACAATGAATATAATTTCCCAAAAAAATCATTGTCATCTGGACGAAACTTCAGTCTAATGGGGGTTGGCAGAACATATCGCAACAATTTATGAAAAAGCTTGCCTAAGACTAAACATACTGCGCATCTAAAATATAAATTAAAGAGAGACTCCAATCAAAATATACATATCATTTGTTCACCAGTTGTAGAATATGGGAATGTGGTATGGGATAATTGCACTGAAGAACAATTAAATTTTGGAGAGTGTGCAGGTGGAAGCAGCAAGAATAATTACAGGCATTAGGTGTAATGCATCAAAAATAATTTATACAAAGAGTGGGATGGGACACTTTAAGTTCAAGAAAGGGGAAAAACATAAACTTACATTGATGTTTAAAATACTTAATAATCTTACCCCTGATTATATGAATAATATGCTTGAAGGATGTATGCCAATCCAACATAATTATAATTTGTGCAACCCTAATCATATCAATCCCAATCATTAGAACAGTGTCATACTACAATAGCTTTGTACCATCCACAATATCCTTGTGGAAAAATTTTTTTTTGATTGTAAAAATCCCACAATACAAACTTTTAAAAATAAATTAAATCTACCACTCCTATCCAGAAAAATAAATATAAACTTTACAATTATGGTAATAGAATTGAAAACATAATACACTGCCAGCTAAGGAAAAAAGTATAACCTTAACTGATCTTTTAAAAATCACTTAAATGAATCACCAAATTGTACAAATTTATCCAAAACGAGAACCCTGATTTTTTTTGTTTGTAACAATGCTTCACAAAACCCAAATTTCTGATTAAATACATGAAAGAAAATAACATACCAATTAATATAGAAAACATATTATATGGTGTAGACTCACTAAGTCTGGATAATTTTTTTTCATTTTTTGATCATGTACATACCTTTATAAGAACCTCTAAGAGGTTTTTTTCAAATTTTAGTTTATTATATTCTATGGGAAATTTTTTTTTAATTTTTAAACTGCTCTGTTGGGAATTTTTCCACTTGGGTCAACAACAATTCTCAAACATATGTTCTTGTTTTTTTGTTCTGTTTGGTTTTTTTTTCCTTTTTGTTGATTATATTTAATTTACTATATAATTATTATTTTTCCTACCAATTTGTTAAATTATATCTTTTTTTTTTAATTTTTTTTCTCTCTCTCTCTCTCTCTCTCTCTCTCTCTTTCTGAATAAATTCTTAATATTACCAATTGATAATCTACTCTTCATCATTTTTTCAGTGTTTACATGTACTTGTAACGACCCCGACCTATGGAGAAAACATGGTTTAGCCTTATTAATCCATTTCTATATATGAATAGAATATATTTTAAACTAAAAAATTTCATCCCCCTTTTTTTATATTTTAAGTATATTTGAAAAGTATGGTAAAAAGTTACGTACGCGCACTTATTTATTAGATAATGTCTCTAGAATTCATATCTTTAAAATTAAATCTTAATTCATATCTTAAATTTGGGAGTCTAAACACTAAAATTAATCAAAGTACTAAAAACTGATGGGATTATTATTAAATTAATTCGATTATGTTTGATTGATTTATATTTTTTAACGTCCCTCTCGAGAATTTTTGACTCATTGGAGATGCCACCACTTGCCGGTGGAGAGCTGCAAATTTTTTTGACTTATACTCGGCACCCTTGAGAAGAGAGGGGTCTTTTGAGCCAGCACCACGCGACCAGGGACCTTCGTTTATACGGTTTCATCCGAAGGACCGGTCTCCAAGTCTTTTGGTGGGATGAACCTGGATTCGATGTGTGTAACCTTCCCCACTTTCCAAATTATACTTATATTAATGCTTCTTGATTGAGGTATGTGAGAAGCAAATGTATAAGTGGATTTGTGATCCTACAGAGTGAAAAAGGTATGGTTTGTTCACTTAAATCAATTTTTATTAATATTTATTTCCGCGTAACTAAGCGAGACATGATGCGAAAAATTTTCTCTAACACATATATAAGTATTCTTTATATTTTTAAAAAAACAATAACCAAAATTCGTAAAAAAAATTTTGTCATGCTAATAAATAGTTACATATAATGACTATCTGCAAAATAAGGTGTCTCGAAAATTAAGTGATCTACACAACCAATTCATGAATAAAGTGGACAGCGTTTCTCGACATAAAGAAATTTAATTGTAGTAAAATAAAAAATACAATCTAAATTGGTGATGAGAAAATTAATGGAGCTTTACTTTGAAGGTATTTCACAAACAAACACTGTAATTTTGGTTCATAATTTCATCTTGTAAAATAGGAAAAGACTTTCAAGCCCATATCAACAATTTTTGTAAATGGCAAACCCCTTTTTCAAAATTCCATGTACATACAATAAAATAAGTTCAATGGTGTTTAAAAATGTGAATATAAGTATAGGTCATGTACTATGTGATGTAAAAGATTGGTGTATTTCATACTTAATAGAACTCGTTCGATTATGACATATTAATTATGCCTTTTTGCCTGGTATAATTCATTTTTAAATTTAACATTTTATATTTTTGAGACCGATTTCCGTGAAAACTAAATTTAAAAATTTCAGCGAGATATTTGTTAAACCACAAAGCATAATTTACGTGTGTATTTGGCCTTTTTCCCCCCAAAAAGTGTATGCACTAGTATTACACAGATCTGTGTTAGTGGGAAAATGGATACCTCAACATATCCCCTCCTTAAAAAACTAATGTGCCCAAAAATTTGCAATAATCTATTTCCACTCTTTATCTTGCTTAGTCAAACAGTCATCACGCAAATTGACTTTCACTATACTGTATAACTGCAACTTTCCCCCATAGCAAGCTTCATATATTACGCATATCAAAATCATCCTGTGTTACATTTCTTATTCCGGACACAAAATTAAGAGGCGAGGTAATATTTAAACTATGCAGTGGGTCACTTCTGCAGCAGTGGGGAGATCTTATCTAAAAAAGCTTTACACATATTAAGATTCGCAAGCACACAATGCCCTCTAGTTATCCATAGCCTAGTAGTCGCACACATACACATGTATTGTAAACAAAACAGCTAGCCTAGACATGAAGTTTTGTTCTCTTATTTCCCAAATTTTACTTTAAATTTTTTATCTTTATCTGATTATTAAGCCCATTATTTTATTGTCTGAATATACTAATCAAAACTGTTTCTGTTTTTAACCACCAGAATACCATCATGTTTTCTCATCATATTTCAGACGCTTTGTTAGTAGGGAATTTTCCCTTTTTAAAATTAGAATACATGCACAATGTATGAATACATATGGAATCGGTATGATTATTTAGGTGACAATCTTAAGAGGAAATTAAAATGACAGACTAAAGTTGAATACAGAGTGATTGTGGATATTTGTCAAGAATGATAATTTCTTTATAGTAACTTTAATAGGGAACTATTTTCTTATTCGCAATGATCATTTTCCTTGGCGGCTGTATTGCACTTCCTGTCTTGGCCCACTACATAGACTCGTTGATATAATCAACTCCCAAAAATGTTTTTGGCTTCTTTAGTAATTTCAGTTTTCCTTTGGTAGAAACAGGAAGTGACGTGTCCGGAAAACCAAAACATTACACGCAAGAGACATTTGCATTTTCTTTTAGATGGTTATAATATATCATGTAAATCTTTGACAGAAAAGTGTTAGAATAATAATAATAACTAGAAACGATCTCGTTGCGAGCAACAGAGGTTTGTCCGATTAGGAAAAAAAACCCTCGAAAATCGAGCTGAAAAGTGATAAAAAAAAAATTGCCACAAAGGGGATTGAATCCGGTCGCCAGCGTGAAAATCCAACGCGTTTTTTTTCTTTTTTCCCAACGCGCTTTAATTACCTTCTGGGTCAACTGCTCAAATGTTTTTGTATATACTTCTTCAACAAACACCTGTCTAAAAACTTGAAAGGCGCGCCACTACCCAAATTTCGCGCCAAACGCCACGAGTAAATCTTGCGCGTTTTCTTTGGAATGTTCCATTAAATAGGTTACATTCGATAAAATTTAAAAAAAGAACGTTCTTATAGCCTAAATTTGAGGTTTAGACAGTTATTTAACACATTGTAAAATTTTCATATCGTATATAGGTAAGTAACCTAAAGACGTGAAATAGTTATCATTTTTAACTATTTTAAATTTCCCGTTTACCCCAAAGTGAACTATCCGATTAGTTACACCCTACTGTAAAGGTAGAAATGGTTCGCTGAAAAACCTCAAATGTCTCGCCCTACACGGTAAGGAACCAGAACCATTTATGTTCAATAGCTTTAAATATCTTTGAGAAAAAATGTAAATATAAAACTCCATTAAACGATCTATTAAAATATATTTTCTTATTTTTCTCTTCTGTTTGTATAATCTGACACAAGTGTGCATGGGAAAACAATAGTTAAGCTTTAACTTCAATATACATCGATATTGTTTTTTGAAAAACTGTTTTTATAATATGATATACATCGTTTTTCCGTGTCAAAACAAAAATACTGGATTTCGTATTTCATTTGCACTTTTAGTCCTTTCTTTCTTTGACAACTAACCTAAACCAATTATGAAGACTTTTGAGAAGCCCTTTGGGATTAAATTTAAGTTTTTACGTAAGTACGACGTGACAATCAAAGTTTACCTTTATATTTCATTTATCCTTATGTTTTTTGTTCAAGCAAACGCTGGGCTCCTCCATAAACCCCTATTGCGAAATGTCGGAGTGGACGAGACAGCCGCCATATTGGACTCGTTTAGTTTTCAAATGCTAATATCTAGAGTTTATATTTATAAATATTCAAAAAAATTATATGTAAGCATGAATGGAAGGGTCTCTTTTAAGATTCCAAAAATAAATGAAAAATATTGAAAAACAAAAAAGTTAGAAAATACATTTTTTTTAATTTGCTTGTCCTAACGACCGGAAGTACTGACACGAACGAAAGGTCCTTTGGGATAGCAAATATCACGATCTATAATCCCTGAAAGTTTCCCTTTTTTCTTCTACCGTTCTTGAGATTAACCGTAGACAAAATGTCATTTTAAAATAAAAATGTCCCGAACTTGGCCCAGAAGCGAATTTTCAAAAAATCTCTGGAAAAAATAATTTTAGATAACAATACACAATTTCTGTAAATTTCATAAAAATCCCCCAGTAGTCTTCGAGAAATCGCGTGCACAAAATTTTGTGTAGGGAAAAAAAATAATAAAATAACTAATCGATCTCGTTGCGAGCAACGAGAGGTCTTCCGTCCTTTTTTAAAAAGAAACCCACGTAAAATGAGCTAAAAAGAATTAAAATTTTTTCACAAGGAGTTGAACCCATGTCGCCAACGTGAATGCGCTTTTTTTTCTTTTATATCCCCAACGTGCTAACCTTTAAGCTTTGGGAGTAGCCAAAAATTTGTATACCGGTACTTTTGCAACAGTTCCCTGTCTAAGAATTATAAAAAGCATTAAATTTTCGCGCCAAAACCCACGAGTAAATTTCGCGCCTTTTCTTTGGACTATCTATTAAATAGGTATGAAAGTTTCAATTAAATTTTAAAAAAAAACATTCTTAGCGCCTTTATTTTATTTCGACGTTAAAAAGTATATGCAACACATTATACACATTACTTATGTATCTAGCCCAGTTACACTAAAGCAGTGAAACGGAAATTAATTTTAAGATTGACACTCAATTGCAACGTACTGCTGTAACGTGTCGGACCTGAGCGGTGTAGGTCCTGCTCGGGTTGAGTTTTACTGGGGATATGATTGAATGCAAAAATACAGATAATAATATGACACCTGCCGGGGTCTTTAAATCAAATGACCTAAGTGCTTTGAAATTATAACCTTCAGTAATACCGGCACCTGCCTGGTGCAAAATGATAATTGCCTCACTATACAACTGACTATATAAGTCAACATCTACCTGCCTGGTGCCTCTTGATTTAGTCTTTAACACCTGCCTGGTTTTCTGCTTACCAAGTTGCCTATATAACCCAGCCAAGTGGCTACAATATACAGTATGATTTAACTTTGTAAGATCTTCTCTGTCCTAATGACAAACCTATAGCTAACGTCCAAAGCTACATTTTTAAATAGTCACTCACTACGGCAACTTTGCACAATCTGATTTGATCGATAAACCAATTGGTTTTTACCCAAAATGAAGACACAAGTCAGTTGGCTGTACTAGCCCCTTGTATAACGTAATCAATGATCATAAGTTATAGATATCATATTGATAAAATAAAAAAAGCTCCTTTCTTTTGGCAATACTATTATTATTTTCTAAAAACATCATTTTTCAATAATACTTGTATAATTCTTTTGTCAATTTAAAATTAAAAAAATATTTACATTGATTATCTATTATAATATAAACAAGTAAAGGAAGGTAACTCCTCCAACCCTTTCACTACTACGTGAGAGTCGAAGTAGTTTTTTACATTTCATGTATCCTTATGTCAGAATCGTTTAATCAAACGCTGCTGCCTCCCTAAACCCCTACTCGCATATGGCGGAGTCTACGGAGACAGCCCCATTTTGGACCCGCTTCAGATTTTTGAATGTTAATTCAGACTTTGGATTTATCAATATTCAAACAGATTATAAATTAAGCATATTTGGGAAATCTTATTACCCAAGCTTAAAATACTTCAAAAATATTGAAAGACAAAAAAGTTAGAAAAATCGACTTTTTAAATTCGCATCTTGTAACAACAGGAAGTACTGACGACGAACAATAGTTCGTCCTGGATAGTAATTCACAATTTTTCATCCCTGAAAGTTTAATTTTGATATCTTTTACCGTTCTTAAAAAACCGTGGACAAATTATTTAAAAAAAAGGAAATGTCCCTAACTTGGCACCGGAAGGAATCTTCAAAAAATCTCTCAGATAAAATAACTTCAGATAACAACACATTGTTTCCGTAAATTTCATGAAAAACCATCCCGAGTTTGAGAAATCGCGTGCACAAAATTAGATGGTCAGAAAAATAATAATAATAAGAAACAGTAGAATCACTATAAGGTCTTCCGTAAACGGAAACCTTAAAAAGAAGAAACAATAGAATCACTATAAGGTCTTCCGTGAAGACGGAAGACCTTTAAAAAAAAAGACGAAAACAATAGGTCTTTTCGACAAAGTTAAAAGCCCCCAAAAAAAAAAACAAACAAAAATAAAAAAACTTTAAAAGTCAATTGACTGTATACCTTTTAAATTGGCTGCTTTTATTTTATATTTTACAGGGACATTTGTTTTCTGCATGCTCACTTTTTTTCTGCTACTGGTATAAAATTGTTTACTTCTACTGGGAATGGCTTAATTTTTTCTAAAGTCTATCATCCAGGCTGAAACTGCATGCAACACCACAATCAGCTAAAAATAGCCACTAAAAAAAAATTTTAAAGGGCCCAAAAAAAATTTAAATTTAAATTTTTTCTCGGGCCAAATTTTTAAAATTTTGATGAGGCAGGCAGGGTTTTCTTTTCTTTTTTTTTAATTTCAAATAAAGGCATCAAATTTCCAAATAGTTTGTTGTGTTACTTTTTTATTGTGTATTTTAAAATAGCACATCCATTCACCAAATACAAAAGCACAGTTTATTTTCCCCCTTTTCTTTGTTTTGACCGTTTCTTTAAGACTAATATGTTTCCTTTTCAAAAAAAGGGAAAGGGAAGCCCCCCATTTTGCAGATCATCTTCTTCACCACAGTGAAAACCAAGTCCTTGAAACATCCTGAACTAAAAAAGGAATTCTAATGACATTTCACATTTATTTGGGCCCCGGTGAAACATTTGTCTAATAAAGCATTCACTTGTGGTGTGCTATTATCGGCAGTCTTAGTTCTTGCAGGGATGACCCACACGTATATTGAAATAACTGTATAATGCGCTCTAAAATGGCCATTTCCTCTTGACAATTTGTTAACAGCATATACAACACGAGGTTTTTCAAATCCTTTAAAAATTTAAAACACACTTTACTGTTTTTGCTGTTTTTTCCGCACTTGGGAAAAATGGTATCCCATGACCTGGATTCGCTGTAACCCTTTCTGAAGAGATGGCCTATGCTC
>NW_026918357.1:80000-143086 GCF_032062105.1 Saccostrea cuccullata | reverse complement strand
AACAAGTAGACTACACTAAGATACATAATTCTGTATATCGGTTTTTGATTTTGATAAACAGTGTTGCCGTGGTTACCAAAAATACAAATTGCTATGAAATTCTTTCAAAATGCTACTCCTCCTACAGTTTTGGTCTGATTTCAATATAACTTGGCACACAAGTAGACTACACTAAGATACATAATTCTGTTTATCGGTTTTTGATTTCGATAAACGGTGTTGCCGTGGTAACTAAAAATAGAAATTTCTGAAATTCTTTCAAAATGCTACTTCTCCTACAGTTTTGGTCTGATTTCAATATAACTTGGCACACAAGTAGACTACACTAAGATACATAATTCTTTTTATCGGTTATTGATTTCGATAAACAATGTTGCCGTGGTAACTAAAAATAGAAATTTCTGTGAAATTTCTTTCAAAATGCTACTCCTCCTACAGTTTTAGTCTGATTTCAATATAACTTGGCACACAACTAGATTACACTAAGATACATAATTCTGTGTATCGGTTTTTGATTTCCATGAACGATGTTGTCGTGGTTACTAAAAATAGAAATTTCATTAAAATGGTTTCAAAATGCTACTCCTCCTTCAGTTTTGGTCTGATTTCAATATAACTTGGCACACAAGTAGACTGCACTAAGATACACAATTAGGTTTATAGGTTTTTGATTTCCATGAACGGTGTTGTCGTGGTTACTAAAAATAGAAATTTCTGTAAAATTGTTTCAAAATGCTACTCCTCCTACAGTTTTGGTCTGATTTCAATATAACTTGGCACACAAGTAGACTACACTAAGATCCATAATTGTGTTTATCGGTTTTTGATTTCCATGAATGGTGTTGCCGTGGTTACTAAAAATAAAAATGTCTATAAAATTGTTTCAAAATGCTACTCCTCCTACAGTTTTGGTATGATTTCAATATAACTTGGCACACAAGTAGACTACACTAAGAACATAAAGAGACTTTATCAAGGATCATTATTCTATTTATTGCTGTTGCAAAGTTTCAATTCCCAATTGCTTAAGTACTTTTCTCTTCCTTTGCTATAAGTACAAACCAGTAGAGCTTCAGTCTCGACAGAGACTTCTGGTTTTTTAAAATTATATTACGGGTTTCATTGTATGTTATTATTGCTGCATTTTTATTGTCAAAACTTGAAAAAATTCCTTGGAATACAATTTTAGGATCTGTTATAAGAATATACTATTTAAAATCGAACTAATCAATAATCAATTAACAAATTAATTAATGCAGACATTTGCTATCAATGTAAGTATGTTGTGGGATGAATGAATTTCGAACTACGCAAATATTGTTCAACAGACTTCTCATGATGGTAAGATAAATACATGTACCTCTTCTAGTCGTTTTGAAATGAAGTCAACGCGATTCACAATCTCCTCACATTTCATTAGACGTCTGCTCTGAAAGCTATTTGATATTGGAGGTAGTGAGATGTAAATGTTCTCCAAAAGATTTAATGTCTGAAAGAAAAAAGGTACAGGTTTTACAGAATGCTTAGCTATTATCTTCAGCCATTTGACTTCATTGTTTATTGGTTTCTGGATATCCCCAAAGCTTTCCATATCAGGCTATTTAATCCATTTTCCCATGTCAAGGATTTCTGACCCCCTCCCGTATACTTAGTACTTGGAGCGGAAGGGATCAGAGGCGCTGGACGCGTAGAACGATGACTTACTTGAAATATGGTATTCTTTTTAGAGAAGTAGGCAAAAGCCTGTCCACTTCTCTAAAGAAAATAGAAATATGGTTTAAATCAAGATTTGATCTTTTTTAGCATAGTTTAGATTGTTACATTATCCCAAGGTTTTCAATGTCATTTCCCACTTTTCCCCTTCTATCTTCTTCTTTGACAATGAAAAGACTATCACAAACGAACTATTCTGATACTTAAATAACATTTGCCTACAACGAAATGGACATCGTACCATTTGTTTGAAAGTTTTTATTGTCAAAAAGGTCATTTGCATTCTTCGAAAGAATGACTGCACTTAAGCAATATGAGAGTTGGATCCGATATTTTGCGCAAAACAAAATTCCAAAATTCATTAAATTTATGTTTTATAGGTATTAAACAATATTTTAAGAGCAGGTTTTTGTATATTATATATTACATGATTTCAAGTATTAAATAATGCCGAGCGACACTAGCTTTTGAGATGGGGGTCTAACAGTTTTGTCTCATTTCTATTGTTATTCATATTCATACCAGTTTTCAACGATTTTGTTACACAGAGCCGCAACTTGGCCGTTTTTCTTATTTGCACAGAATGTGTATTTTAACTTAAACTTATACATATCCAAAAGATAATGTTGACCAAGTTGCGGCTCATATCTAATTTAAAAAAAAATGTCCCCAAACTAGGGTCGAAATAGCTTCTAAATTAACCGGTCACCGAGCATCAACGATTGATATCATAATCACCTTTCTCACGTGACCTTCTGCTGTTCGATAGGCTAACGCTTTCATTGAAAATTTAATTGTGTTTAAGGGGGCCGACTATAGATTTATTGTGTGAAAACTACAATAGCGAAACTCTTCATTTTTATGCCATACGTAACTTACATTAACTTCAGTGTACATGCAAAGTTTGGGGGAAATCTACGGTACCGTCCAGGTATTTTTGAGGGACCGTCTCAAAATACAGGTATATTTACTGTAGGATTATATTGAAAAATGCCAATTTTTAGCACTTTAAAGCAAATTACACAAATACTACAATAGACATTTTGTTCAAAGTATAATATTTGATGAGTAATACTATATTATACAATATATGTAAGAAACATAAAATTCTACCGTCTTGTTACCAGAGGGGGCATCTCAAAATGCAAAAAATTTGCAAATTTTACTATTTTTATAGAGTATTACAAAATATGACGTACACAATGGATTCACATGAAACATTATAAAAAAGTTGGAGATATTCTCAAATTTCTATGTTTTAAATTTCAAGAGCGTATGTTTATTACTTTTTCCTTAATAATATTTTTATTACCCCTATCTTTAAGAGATACAGATTATCATACCGTCAAAAACACACTGCAACGACATCAACCTACCTATCAATTGCAAAATCGGTTTAAAAATCAGTTATATCAAATTGTAATTACATTTTTATACCTATACTTTTTTAATTTTGTTTAATTTTAATCATTAAGCAAAAAAAGTTGTTTTAAAACAGTAAATACGCTTCATTTTACTATGATGCGCGAAATATTGCGCAATGGAAACTATAGTCGGCCCCCTTAAGTCTCGATCTGTTGTGAAAGTATCTATCTGTCACATTAAAATCTTCTAATCGAACACGCAAGTAACTTGTATTCACCTGTGGGGAGCCTCCATTTTTCACTAGGTTTATTTAAACCCGTTTTATACCTCAAATCACTGGACCTTTAAAATATTGGTAAGCCCGTGCTTCAGTTTGGACATGGCAGTTCAGATAGAAGGACGTTTTCAAAAAAACTTCGAATTGATTTGTCTAATACACATGGCAGACTACTGAGGGTATTTCAACCCAACCCTTATTAGAATTTATGGCATGGTCCTGCTTCTCTGAGGTAAGCCTTATTTGCGTTTGTTTTTATTATTTTATAAAGTTGTAAATATCTTAAAACACACAGACACGGAATTTCTAACATATGCAACTTTAAGGGGGATGTACAAGCCATATTGAATCTAGTCTGGTGTAAAATAAAAAATACCAAGAATGCGCTTAATACTCTACTAAACTAGCCCAAAGTTACTCAAAGTGCTAATGCACTAATTACCTACTGTTAGAGACCAAAATCAGTTAATAATTAAGTTTATTTTGTTTTAATTAGGAGGAAATTAATCATGTTAGAACTGCGCAGCTACAGCATTCACGAGATGAAAAATGCATTGAATATAGTGTTAGTTTGATTCATTGATAATATGGCTACAACCATTTGTTTCGCTTTTTTTCTTGTCATTATCCCTAATTCTTGAAAATTTGATTTTTCATATGGGTGTCTTCCTGAGGCCATGTGTTCATTTCGTCCGCCATTCCTCTGTCACACAGAGTTCGAATAGCATTGGTTTTAAAATAAATGCGACCAAGATAACATCAAGACAAGAAATTACTAAGTAATAATCATTAGGTTATATTACTTACTACTTTTATTTGTTGCATTGCATCGTCTGATTAATGAAAAAAAAGCGATTTTAACCCCACTCCAGCAAATCGGGAAAAACTGTTCTGTTTACAGCTCGAGTTTCCTCGATAATATCATTCCACTGAGCACGTGGTTGGCATGTACATATATCTGCTGTGGATAGATGCGTTTATTACCATGATTATATTTAATTTTTCATGGGACAAGTCTTGATGATTTGTTGGTTTCTTTAAAACTCAAGAAAAAAGATAAAACTTGGCCTAAACATATGTGATTACGGTGGGTCTTTTTTCTGTGGCGATAGAAGTTATTTTCAAATGGGGCACTGCAAGGAGGATGCTTAGCATTTAATTTGAAAATGTTAAACAATATGCGGTGCATGAAAAACAAATTGTAATTACATGTCTTACATTCGAAAAGTTTGTATATGTGTCTATTTTGTTTAGCAGTTAGATAGAAAAAATAGGCAGTTATAGGATTTCCTTCAGGCACCTCACAAAAATAGCTAGATTGTTTGCAATGAACCACACATAGTATGGAGTAATGTTTGGACATAAAAACGCATCATGTCTCATTATGTTGACAACATTGTAAGCTCTCGCTCATTGAACATACGAAACTTGATAAAATATATTGAGTTGTTTCTTTGAAATTTAGAAGCAAGCACAATGTTTGCAAAGAAAAGTCCATTGCATATGCTATGTCTATCACGCAAAAAAATGAGAGGCTACCCCCCCCCCCCCCACCCCCGAAAAAAAAATCTGTTTGTTTTTCAAAATAGTGCCAAAGATTAAAAAAATTTGCATTACTAAGTATGTGATGGAACATGTACTAGCCTTATAAGACAATTTGTTATAAAAATATTTGGTTGCCCTCTCTCCCGATCTACTGCCTAGAAATGGCCCGACTCATTTTTTTTTACATCCCATTACATGTTTTTTTTTCTTCCGTCAACGAATATGTTTAAAATTTTAGGAATTTTTTTCTCACCTATAAATACGGACCCAATAATTTTTCCCTGAGTTGGCAGGACCACCAAACGTCATTTTAAAGATGGTATAAAATATTTATTAATGTTGATTTTTTTTCTTTACTCTGTAAAATTGTAATTTTGACAAAAAGGGCAAATAGAAAAAGTTTTTGTATTCATTAGATCTCCTAACCCACTCTGAATGATTTCATTCCTTTTCAAATGATGCTCCGCTAAAATCAAAATTGTAAATGTTTATTAGACAGAGTATACGAGGGTAGACCAAAAAGTAAACGATATATCTAAGGTATTTGATAGTTATATTATTGTTGAAATATTCAAGTATTTTTCAAAGTGTAAATTGGAGGTCTTTGATAGCATATTGCTTAATCAAAAACACATCCCTTTTCAAACTTGCTAATATATCACTGGGCAATATAACAAGTATCATATTTAACCATCTGCCTTCCTTCACTAAAACGATCTATCCAATCATTGATTGAATTTGTAGGAAGTCATTTGTCTTAATAAACTATGAACAAATTCTTATATGCTACTTCAAAGGCATTTTTAAGATATACCATAAATATTTTAGTCGTTTGTTAAACGAGTACCACTGGGGCAACCATTTATCGTCACAAGTACCTGCATAATGACGTCATTATGAGCAAAACTTTATTCAGCATATATGCTATTTTATAGAACTTGTGTTTGGCTATGTGTGCACCAAATTTGTTTCTAATCTGAATTGTGGTTTTGTAGATATAGAGAGAGTTCGCGAACTTTTTGATCACCCTCGTACTAGTAGGTACTAAATCAAGGTCATTCATATCGATTTTATGTGTTTAATTTCTTTGTGTTTCATTGGTGATAATTAAAATTTTGATATGTATTATAAGTTATCTGTGGCAAACTTACAAACTCTTAATTCTTAACTTTGATGGTGCTCATTTTTCCTTACCTGGAATCAAAGAGTTTAAGATTTTTTTCTTTGATATCAATAAGTACATTATTTAACAACTGTTCGATAATAATACTAAATAAATTACTTCAAGCCATACTATAACACATTTCCTCTTTTAAAAGTGTTCATACTATTTGAAATATTTTGCAACTGTAATTCTCTTCCACATTTAAAGATTGTTATGTCCCTCCATATTAAGAAGAGGTCTGGAAAACAAAATTCTGTGCTAAAAATAGACCACGTGCTGCTATCCATGAACTACTTTCATGGTTCTTTACACTCTTTTTGAAGACAACGATACCTTGTTTTGAACTTGAAATTATCATTTAAAAGTGTAAAATGTAGACATTTTCTCAACAAATGGTTGTAGAGAGAACATTGATGCACAGTTTGCATATTTTTTTGGATTTTTTAAGACTCTGCTGAATTCTGTAGCTGCGCAGTTCTAAGGAGCATATCAAAAGCATTTTTCTGCAAAAGTATAGGTTATATATGCACAACATGCATTCAGTTATGAATATTTATTGTATCTTTATCATAAGGACTTAAAATTTGATCAAAATATGATGTATTTTAGCCATTTGAAGAAATGTTTACATTTTGTTCTCACAGCACTAAAGGTGGCCGTACATCCCCCTTAAGCTATTCCATTTCATATTTTTAAGTTCTGTTATTTATAGTAACATTGTATTCGAAACTGTTTGAGTCTTAATTGTGCGGTGGATTGTTTGTGTCTTTATTTGTCGGTTCGATGTTCTGTAATAACTTGTGAAGTATAGCAATTATTGCATTGTACATATTGCACTGTAACTTTTCACAGCGTAAATTATATGTCTATATTATTCTGTGTATGATATTTAACAGGTCTCATAGATTATTCCTGTAAAGTTGTGTAGAGATGGCGGCCCGTACCAGTCACATCTCATAGTCTTGAACGCAAGACGGACGTGTAACCTCCTCGGCACTGGAGAGGGGGAGTGTAATCTCTTCGCACTGGAGAGGGGTGTCTGAGCCTCCTTAGCGGCAAGAGACAGAGATGGCGGCCCGTACCAGTCACATCTCATAGTCTTGAACGCAGAACGGACGTGTAACCTCCTCGGCACTGGAGAGGGGGAGTGTAATCTCTTCGCACTGGAGAGGGGTGTCTGAGCCTCCTTAGCGGCAAGAGACAGTAGTGTATCCCAAACACCGTTTGGAACCATAGACTACCGACCAAAGCAGTTTGTTTTGTTGTATAATATTTTGTTAATTAAAATGTAAAGTTTAAATGTAGAAAAGATTTTCTGTTATTTATCAAAGAGGATTTGGATCATTATTCTCTACGCAAGGTCATTATTTGACACTATCGTACTTCCAATTTCAAACTATGGGAGATTTATGTGCAAATTGTAAAAAGTTTAAAGATAATACGTCTCTTTTTTAACTTTATGCTTTTCGTTAGGGGTGTTTTGAAAGAATTCTGGTATTGACGGTGTCATTCGTAAGTACATGTATAGGCTTATGTCGCCTCTGTATTATGGTCTGCAGAGCGAGACATCTACCCCATCCCTTAATATAAAAATCATTTTAAAAATAATTCTGCACCATAAAATCAACACGACTGATCTCGATCTCTCTCTCTCTTCTCCACTTTTATTTCGTAGTGCGAAAAAATCATATGTGCTAATGTTTACATTCTACAGCCATGCGGTTTAAATGTCTCCGCCTATTTGAGGATACCTTAGTTTCGAAAGTGCTAGCGCTATTGATCTAATTGGTTAGAATATTTAAAAAAGATAGAGAGTCAAGGGAAATATTAACACTTATAAACAGAAGAAATTAACAACCGAAGTTTAACTGATGGAGTTGTCTATCCCGTTAGTACATTCTATCACTTCGCTACACCCCTCCTCACGTGCCAAGGGAGGGCACGTGTCGCAAAAACACCTGCTACACTGAGTTTGTGTATTATTTGTATATTCTGTGTGATTTGAGAGGTTTTTCTACCTTACGGGAACAATGGCATGTCCTCAAGCATGTAAATACGCATAGACTCCACAATCAGTTGGCCATTGCTGGTCATAGATTTATATATAAAAAAAGCTTTACTATTTTATAAAACCCTCGTGGCCACACACTTTGAAATAATTTTATTACTTGTTTTTCAAAGTGCGTAAAAATTTGGACAAAACCAACGAACTTTAAAAAAAGTACGTTTTGGGAACAAAATCAACGCACTAATTGAAACTTTTTTCTAAGCGCAATATATATTAATTTTTTAGCCATGGGGACACTGAAACACCTTGAAATAATATACATTTAACAAAAATTTTTGACTGAATTTTTAGTAATAGATTGCATTATTTTTGTATGTTTCGCTAAAATAATGAATTGTCATACCCTCAAAGACAACGAGGACAAAACAGGTTAAAGGTCCCTCAGCCAAACCCTTGATCTTTCTTACACAAAAATATTTATTATAACTGGTATGACATTGATATACTTTCTCTCAATAGTTTTGAGAATACACAGGTGTACATGATATAGAATAAAGAAGGTTTACTCTCATCAACATGCAATTTTGTTCAAAATACAAAATATAGACATTTCCTAGAATATTGATCCGTGCACATTTTTCTAAAACACAACATTTTCATCTATGTACGACTTTCTTCATACCAACTATAGCTGTATTCCGCCATATTTCTTTCAGATACCTTGTCTCATTGTAACGATATATACCCCAATGCGCTCGTTACACTTGAATGATTTTTAGGCTTGGGTATCGACTTGTGCACATCTTCGATGGTAAAGCATACATGTATGAGAACACCAGGTGATCAAGACATTTGATAACCAAAATAAACAACATAATAATCATATTTCTGAATGATTATTGATTTGAATGAAAGGGAAAAAAAATGCAAGTTTGGAAGAGAAATTAAGATGCATTAGTATGTATTTTTACAGTGCGCCAATTTGTGCAGAATAAACTTGAAATAAAAAGCAGTAAAATCTGCAAATACATTTTGAAATTATATCATTTGAATGGAAAAAAATAATAACCAACGTCTTTGATTTGCAGGTCCTTTGCAATTGATGCATATCGAGAAAAACTCCTCGAACGCTGTAAACGTACCCATACCTGGTAATAAGGTTACTGCATCGGTTCGAAGATGTGCACAAGTCAAGTGATATTCACCTTGAATTCCATTTATTGAAATATGCATCACTAAAAAGAAATAAACTCCATAAAAGCTCAATAGTAAACACACCGTCATTACTCCGTACAGACTAGCACGTCGATACACTTAGTCCGTGCTGATCAGATCTTGATCAGGGAAAATATCATAAGTGGAAAGAGAAGTTATTTGGTATTTGCGCGGCTGAAAGGGGGGGGGGGTAAAGTATTACAACTGCTGTTCATAAGCTATAATTGTGAATTGGCTTTCTACATGTAGTTCTAATTTACATTCTATAAAAATCATGTGTATAGTCTGCAGCTGGTTTGCGTCGCAACTGATTATTTTAATACTAATCTCAAATCTAAACTAAGTAATTTGATGTATGGTAATTATTTACTTCAAATCGTAAAAGCTATTAACCAAAATACAATTTTTTATGTGTACAACTATACGTTCTTAAACACACACACGTGGATAAAGGCCATCCACTGTGCAGATTGACATTTAGGCATTTGAATTTTTTAGGCGGGGGGGGGGGGGGGGGCGTGAAAGAATAATTGACATGACCGTTATTTAAATATTCTTGGAAGACAGACATTTCTGCCGAATTCAATTTCGAGATTTTTTTAAAATGTATCACTCCGACCACAAAGTATGTGCATTTTGAGGAATGTGACTGTTTTATAATTATGTTGTTACAGGAAGTCTTTCGAGATTTCAGTATCGCAGCCCGATAGTCTAGCTTTTTTTTGTATAAAAATAATTTCTGTAGGAGTATTTGGGAGATAATTTTAAAAGCTAGGGTAGGGATACTTGACACTGGTTGAATACGGATAATTTTTAATTGCTCTTTTGTATATTGAACTAACTCTCTCTCTCTCTCTGTGTGTGTGTGTGTGTTTGTGTGTCTCTCTCTCTCTCTCTCTCTCTCTCTCTCTCTCTCTCTCTCTCTCTCTCTCTCTCTCTCTCTCTCTCTCTCTCTCTCTCTCTCTGTAACCATCCATTAGGGCAATAATAGGTGTAAAATCCTACGCACTTTGTGCTGTACCATTTATTAAGCCTTAGAACAGATCAAGGATTTTTTTTAGACGGGATGTCGAAACTTCATAAATTGAATAATAATTTTACCTTGGACAAGAAATTAACCCAGACGCCCAAATTGAAAGAGAAACTAGAGGTATTGTGAGCTCACTAAATGAAACCCCTCCTCCCATATGGTTATAATGGCAAAGTCCATATTTTGCTGTTGTCGCTAAACCCAAAATACGTGTCGGATCAAAAAGTAAAATGGGAGGTGCACAATGGTAATATGTAATAAAAGTTTCATTAAATTTCATTAAGTCAGACTACGTGGTATAAGAGGATTTGCGGATAAGAGATGGGTACCCCAAAGCGTAACAGACAGACGGACGGACATAACGATTACTATATACCCTCCCACTTTTCAAGCGGGGGATATAATAAACGTGAAATATACATAAAAGGAATGGGAACATTGGGAACTTTCTCAAATACCTTCTCAAAGGAACCTGGACCTGGACAACAGACAAAAGAATTTTTAAAAAAGCTTATATTGTAGGTAGAATGTGGAATTCTCACGGGGAGTTTGCTCTCTCTTCCTATATGCTTTTTTCTAATAATCATTAATTATTATGTCTAGAAATTTAATTTACATTAATTCCATTTTCATTATCATTGTACCACAGAATAAAACTCGTTTAATATACCCCTCTCAACAAGTTGCATGAGGTATAATGTTTTTGACCCGTCAGTCAGTCCTTTTTTAATTCTTTATTTTTTCGGGAGTTTCCGCACTGTTACATTTAGATTTTGGCCATATCTTGAATATAGAGCTGAGCAGTTTGTCAGCGCAATTCCTCATAAACCGCTGCACATTTTCGTCAAACTTTGCAGATATTTAGGACACAATGTGTATATAGATGTGCATATTACAAGGAAATTACGATTCCTTTATTTTTTTTCTGGGAATTTCAGCACTTCGACTTTTGGGGGAGAGTGGGGTATGTGATCTTGCACACTTTTTCTATCATTGCGCATAAAATTATAAATAACTTTAAATCAAATTATATTAGGTCTAATAAAGCCAATACACAGTATTTATTTGATAATAATTGATCATAAAGAAATCCAATCTGTTTCAGACGTTTTTCTTAAATTATTTTTATGAGAGTGTTATGCATGTTTTATTACCCCCTCCCCCTCCTATCACAGGAAAATATCTTCAAAAGGTGAATTATTCGTAATATTGCATGCTTTATAATAAATTTGATGAAGTTAAACCATGTAAACATAAATTTTATTTACAACATTTACAGACAAGAGTAATTTTTATTTTTGAAAAAAAATTACTTGCATTTTTTTCAATCAACCCCACTGAGCTTTCAACCTTTGATATTTTCCCTGACCAAATAAAATGATCGGCATGGGCCACGTGTGTCCAAGCATCTTTTACTGTGGAGTTAGCAATGGATTACATGACTTCTGAGATGCATTTTTCAATAAAAGTAAAAAGGGATAATTCTCTCGACATGTGCACATCCCTGCTTCGATAGCAGTATTCAGGTAAATGTTTTTATCACTGCGTTTGGCGAGTTTTCTTGACCTGCAGGGATTTTTGCTATACAAGAATGTATACCGTGTTAGTGTATTTTCTATATTGCAGCAAATGCATTCAAAAATAATTTAATTTTCGGTATAGTTCTATTTTTTGTTGAATTTTTACTTTTCAAACATGTAAACATTTATTTGGTCAGTTTATGGACTTCTAAAAGCTATGCCATCGGAGATGTGCACATGTCGACAGCCAGGCTAGAAAATCACTCAGGTGAAACAATTGTACAAGGCTATATATAGCAGGTACAGGTGACCAAAAATATTCAATTAAATATGGCGGAATCAAAGAAATATGGCGGACAAAGGCGTACAGGAATTTAGTAAGTCGTACGTACAAAGATGAAAAATGATGGCTTTTTAAGAGTTCATGTCAGCTTTAATATAGTCAATACTATGGCACGCCAAATTCACAAAAATGAGATAATCATAGTTTCACAATCGATAAACTAGGTTTATCGGTTGTAAATTATAGTTTACAAACCGTAAACTATAGTTAACAATGTTAATCTATATTTCACATCTGTAAACCATAGTTAACGCGATAATCTATGTTTCACACCGTAAACTATACTTAACACCGAAAACAATCATTTGCAATTGCAAAACATAGATTATCTGATTAATACAGTTTCACGATTTGTATACTATAGTTTACAAACCGTTAACTATAGTTAACGATCTGATAAATATAGTTTCACAATTTGTGAAACTATGATTAACAACTCTTAACTATAGTTTACGATTGTAAACTATAGTTAACAAACGTGAATCTATGTTTATCAACAAAATCTATTGTTAACGCTGTAACAGACAGATAAACTTAAATTAACATTCGTAAACTATAGTTAACAACCGTTAAATATAGTTTTACAGATGAAAACTATACTTAACAAAGCGTTAACTATAGTTTACGGTTTGTAAACTATAGTTTACAGTCGATAAACCTAGTTTATCAATTGTGAAACTATGATTATCTCATTTTTGTGAATTTGGCGTGCCATACAATTATATTAACGCATTTTGAAAAGAAATATTTTTTGTTTGAAAGTGCGTAACTTTTCAAAGTGCGTTGTAACTCACACTCTATCATTTCATTTGCATAACTATCATACACCCTGAGTGGTGTACATCGTCGGCTCGCAAACCACGGCCATATGATCCTCTCCCATAGATATATATGCGGACTTCGGACCGTGGCTTGAGACGATGAGGGGTATACCGACAGTCCTACTGTAGCTGTTACCACCGTCATCACCGAACCTCTCGCAGTTTTGCAGATCACCATGGCAACTATTCAATCATTTGGCCTGCCGCCATATGCATGACATAGGCCCTAATGCAAATATATGACATGTATTAGAATACAATCCATTTCCAGCAGGTAAAATAACCCACTTTTTCACTTATCTCATTACATATTCATTGCCATTACACTGTCACGCGTGGAAGGTAATCTCAAGAAGTTAAGAATGGCTGGCTTATAATCCATGTCCGCTGTTTATATGAATTAAATACAACAGTTTTGTAACAAGTGAGCGTGATTTGATTTTCTCTCTCTTAGCTGTCAGTAAATGAGTATAATTAATGTACATACACGTATGATAATTATCTAACCGTCAAATGTAACTGTCACTATCATGTTTCGTATTTCCTGTCTTCTTTTTTCTGTATTTTTTCATGAAAAGCACCAATTTTAAATATATTCAATTACGATGTCGAAAACGATTAACAAACAATTAGATGTATTTGAGTTTGTCTCATTCGTGTCGCGGACCTATGTTTTAGTATGCAAAAGGGTATAACTCGAACAGGTTCGAACTATGAACTGTCGAAAGTGAAAGTAGAAACTCGACAGGGACTGTAATTTAGTACGTTCTGGAGTGTTAAAAGATAGAAAATGGTATAAAATAATGATTTAAAGCTCGTAGTTAATACTTTTTCTAAATTGAAAACATGTTTTTACGTATGCATTTCCATTTTTGTGTTGTCACGACTTGCATTCGTCTCATAATGAAAAAAGTATCTGTACAGTGTACAGTGTATATATCTGTATATAGCACAGTGAGTCACAGGACTTGAGACAATCTTACCAAATCATCGGGTTTAAAGACTGTCTTAAGTAACCTTTTGTGAAAACTATATTTGCTACATTAGTACATATTGATGAAAATCCATGTGCCATTCAAGTTTTATATTAAAACAAAATCATATATATTATAAATATGAATCGTTGCATATTTTTATTTCTAAATTAGTGTTGAGGGAAATGATTAGAAATGTTCTAATTCTAATAAATCATGCTGGTGTTTATTATATTATTTAAGTTATTTATTTTTTAGCCGATCCTGGCAATACTAAGAGTTTTCTCCTCAACATCAAGGCATCGAGTATTTTCATCCTTTCAAAAACCTATGGACAATTTAGCCCCACCTAAACCAGGAGCGAGACCTGCCAGTTCCTTTGTATGTGATAAAGCCTTCATCAATGGAGAATGGGCAGCAGCCAGTAGTGGCAAAACATTTGAAGGTTGGTATAACTGTGTAAGGAAAGTTAGACCTCATTAAAAGGATTTCCAGAGCCAACAAAGAGTAAATGCATTGACCATTGGTCAACAGGTTTAACTAGCTAGTAGAGGCCAGGAACACACACATTGAAAGATTTAATACATGAAACTATAATAAGACTTTAAAAGTCATGGAAAAGCCAATATTGTAATCAAGGAAAAGTAGGATTTTTTTCACAGAAAGATAGTGTTGATGGAATTGCAGTAAAATGGAACTGACATAACATAAATGTAGTGTACATTTCTTTTTCTTTATTTTTTACTAGAAACTGGTGTAATGTATACACTACTGGATGCTTCTTAACAGTGAAATTAAGTTACAATAAACAAAAAGATTGACACATACTTGTAGATACACATGTAATTTCTGGTAAATTGTATTGATTAAGCTCAACAAATTCTTGATTAATTTTTTTTTTATTTTTACCTCTATCTGATTTAGAGATGCCCATCTAGTATCTAGTGAAAGTACACAATTTAAATATATAGCTTTCATTGAAAGTTAATTGTTAAGCAAGTGATGGTGAATGCCTTTGCTAACAATTATAACGTGACTTTAATTCAGTTGTGAACCCTGCTAATGGTAAAGTTATCGGCTCCGTGCCAGATATGGATGCCACAGACACCGACAGAGCCATCAAAGTGGCTTACAAAGCATTCCAGAGCTGGAAGGAAACTACCGCAAAAGTAAGATAACATTAAAAGTATTTAACATATATACGAAGGCTATTCAAAAAGTTTGTAGACTTTTTTCTCTGCACGATGATTGCCCTTGGTGTTAAAAAAATTAAAAGGAAATCTATGAAATATTTGTTCGATCTTCTATTTTGATGCATTAAGGTACATACGTATAGTGGTGATTTTGGTCGATAGAAGAGAATGATGCATACAAGTGTATATGTCATGTATACATTTTATATAAGCTACATTCTACTTGTATTAAATGAAATGTTTTTGATACATTTTTATTATGTGATTTTATGTTTTATGAACTTCAGGAGAGGAGCATTTTGCTGAGAAAATGGGCAAATTTGGTCAGTGAGAACATTGATGAATTAGCTAAGCTTCTCACCTCAGAGATGGTAGGTTCTTTTTACCCAGTCACACATTTAAGCTTACTGTTAAAATACTTTCTTTTCAGGTTCACAATTCCATGGATTCAGATCATAATTTCTGAGCAATCCTATGTGGATTTCTTATATTGGCAGTATACATCCATAATAATCTTTTTAAAATTACTAACACTTTGACAAACCATTGCAGAATAACAATGCATTATGGAATGAAAGATGATCAAGAAATGTCTTTTTAAAATTTTATTTAATTTATGCACCCTTGCATATACATGTAACACTTTTGAATATTTAATGTTAATTTTTTTAATAGTTTGGAAATGAAGAGTTAATGAGACATATTGAGTTAAAATAATTGCATTTAAATTAATGATTTATCTGTGCAGGGAAAACCTCTTGCTGAGGCCAAAGGGGAGATAACTTATGGAGGTGGATTTTTGGAATTATTTGCCGAAGAGTGTAAGCGTGTGGAAGGGAATATAATTCAGACTCACATCAAATCACGGCGACTTCTTGTCCTGAAGCAGCCAATCGGAGTTTCTGGAATGATTACACCAGTAAACTTTTTTTATTGCCATATTTTGGATATTTCATTTCTTTCTTGTAAAATTACATGACCTTGTAGAAGATAAAAATAATATTAATAGTGCAATATATGTTTCATCTGAGACAGTGAAAATCTATTTAGAGTGGTGAAATATATAAATGTTTTCCTCAAAAACAATTTAGCAAGAAAATGCAATTACAGTATATTGAAAGCATGTCTTTATGTAGTGAACAATCAAGATGGTTTTCAACATGACCCATGGCATTAGGGTGTAAAAAAAATGAGGAATTGTTTGTTTTTGATAAAATCTTTTTATAAAGCAAGAGGGCTAAATAACAGTTTTTTCAGATTAATATGCAGCATCCAAAGACCTGTACATTTAAGTTTTTCATCTTATTGCACCTTCAATTATAAGCTTGAGCCACAAAATGGTCTGAATTTTATTGGAAGGTATGAAAAGAAATCTTAAAAAGCATTTATTTGATTTTGAAGAAATAGATAATGATAAGCTGAGTCGGTAGAGATGCCCCATAACATAATTATAATGGAGTACAGGATTTCATTTAATTTGAGATGGGGGTGTGGGGGATTTACAGTATATGACTAAGATGAACATTATAATCTCAATTTATTATGGAATTCATTATGTAATAATTAATTTTTTTTTCACAGTATTGTAATTAATACTGATAAAATATTTTGTAAAACAAGAGTTATGGATTAAGATTCAAAGTTAACAAAGTTCTGGCTCATAATAAATCAATCTACTGTATTGGGAGAATTACTGATAATTTGTCAAATGTAAAAAATTTTAAGCAGGTAAAATACTTGTAACATATACTGAAACATATAATTATATTGATAACATATTATTATATACATGTATTAACCATGTTATATATTGAATAATGTAAAATATAAATCTTATGCATTCTTTGCAGTGGAATTTCCCCAATGCCATGATCACTAGAAAGGCAGGTGCAGCCATAGCAGCAGGTTGTACCGTGGTACTGAAACCAGCAGAGGACACACCATACTCAGCACTGGCCCTCTGTGATGTAAGTAGGGGAATCAGTTAAAATGCCGTACTCAGCACTGGCTCTCTGTGATGTAAGTACGGGAACCAGTTAAAATGCCGTACTTAGAACTGGTGGCCCTCTGTGATGTAAGTAGGGGAACCAGTTAACATCTGACCTGCTCTGGTTCTCTGCACTGGCTGTGTGATGTAAGCAGGGGAACCAATTTACATGCTGTATTCAGCACTGGCTTTCTTTGATGTTAAGTAAGGGAACCAGTTATTTAACATCTGACCTGTTCTGGGTCTCCTGTCGTATGCAGTTGATGATGTAATTATCTAATATACATATAAATCAGCCATATGAATTCTACCTTTTCACCAGATTATGGTAATCATTATGATCACTTGTTCAGTAAGAGAAAGAAAATGGACTGGCATATTGGACTGATACAATAATAACGTCGATCAAGTAGAGGAATAATTCGAAAAAAAAATTATTAACATATATATAGACCTCTTTGACAGCTTTGTATATTTCTTACAGTTGGCCAAGGAGGCTGGAATTCCAGCAGGTGTGCTCAATGTTGTTACCAGTTCCCGTAACAATGCTGCCCAGGTTGGAAAAACCATATGTGAGAGCCCTCTAGTGACCAAAATGTCATTTACTGGATCAACTTTTGTGGGCAAGGTAATGAATAGAATTTAGGTCAAGGAGCTTGAACAGTCATGATAACAAAGTGTTTTTTTTTTACATGAGTCCCTACCTTGTGATGGACAAGAAAAGGAATTCAAAGCAAATTTTTTAAAGAATAAAAAGTCTAAACAATATATGAAAAGTATAACTAAGTTTTATGCACGATTGCAGTTCTTGTTTAGTTGACTTTTCAAATGTTTTAAATGTAATCTGTTATTTCCCCATTTTTGCAGCTACTACTCCAGCAGTGTGCCTCCACAGTAAAGAAGGTCTCCCTGGAGTTGGGGGGTAATGCACCATTTATCGTGTTTGAGAGTGCAGATGTGGACGCAGCAGTTCAAGGAGCCATAGGAGCAAAATTCAGGTGTTCTGGACAGGTAACTCTTGGTTGTTTTATACCCTATGGTGATCATCAGTGCCTAATATGTTTCAGATTGCTTCAGAATATATTTGCCTTATTAGCTGTAGAAATCAATTTTTATTTTTCCCTTCATTGCACAACACCTCTGAATGACCAATAATTCTAGAATGTGTCAACCTACAGATAACATTCCAGTATTTTAGTGTTAAGTATTTAAAGGACAAGGGGAAAATTTAAAAAAGAAATAGTCATGCTATTGTAGAATGAAATATTTATCTTAATTTGAATTTTAACAAAGAAAGGGAATAGGTTTTTACACTCATCTGTTAATACAGATGACAGATGTATATTCTGCTTTTGTTGTAGACTTGTGTCTGTGCCAACAGAATTTTCGTCCATGAGAGTATTTATGATGAATTTGTTAAGAAGATGGCAGCCGTAGTAGAGAAGGACTTAAAGGTGGGAGATGGGATCGATCCTGCTACAACCCAGGGTCCTCTTATCAACAAGAAGGCTGTCGAAAAGGTAGGGTGAATCAAGTGTCCACTCAAACATCCTTCCTAAGATGTAAATGTAATGGTTTGGGTCATAAATATTAATCTGGGTAACTCAGTCAGTAGAGCGTTTGGCTAGTGATATAGGGGTCCCGTGTTGGATTTCCAGTTCAGCCATATTTTCTCCTGTTCTGAAACAAAACTGGTGCCATGACCAGGATTCAAAGCTGGGTTGTATAAATAATCAATTTAATATTTATTTATTTATATGTATTTTTCTTTTAGGATTCGAGTTATAGGGGATAAATTACATAGATAAAAAAGTTATATTGAGTCCTAAATGACTTTCACATATTCTCTAAATATTGGAGTTAAAGATTACTAAGGGCCAACAGCATATCAAATCCTCAATATATTATGAATAAACCTCAGTATGCAGTCTAATGTATTGTTTTAACTGAATCCAGATCGAGGCTCATGTTCAGGATGCTGTCAGTAAAGGGGCAAAGGTCGTATGTGGCGGGAAAAGCAAGGGAGGTAACTTTTTCGAGCCAACCATTCTAACAGGAGTCACCAATGATATGAGATGTGCTAAAGAGGAAATATTTGGACCGATCGCTGGCATCATCAGGTATGTCTCTGATAAGTGACACATTCTATTATTTGGGGTCTTTTGAGCTACATCCTGATTATCAGGGGGCCCTTTATTAGTGTTATTGTCAAATTGAAACACATCAAAGTACACTGTGAACAATAGGGCAAATAACTGATGGGCATAACAAATTATGTGATATAACTAAGTTCAGTCTTATTTTGTATCTTCATAAACGCCTTCACATTGAGGCATGTACTTTTATTCTCAAAACAGAACCTGGTTCAGTTATCAGGACAAGTTAACACCTCATTATTTCTTCAAAGGAGGTGCAAATTATTTATAATAATTCTATATTAAAGTCCAAATCCATCAACAAAGTACATTTTCACATGCATTCTTAGTTTCTCACTATGTTTTGTAGTTCTATTTATTTAATAATATTGAGGAGCTCTCTCTCTCTTTTTATGCATTTAAAATATTTTTAAAGGTTTAAAACTGAAGAGGAAGTAGTTGGTCTAGCAAATGCTACAACATCTGGGCTAGCAGGTGAGAATTGATTAAAAAAAACTATGTAATAATTACCAAATCAAAGCTTATAGCTGAAATATGAAGGTAAACAGGAAAATCTGAATTTTCTGTTACCATTATATAAATATATCCCTTTGATGAGGTCTATTCATAGATATATCGACTTCACAGAAAAGCATATCAGATATGCTTTTCTGTGAAGTCGATATATCTATGGATTGACCGAATTAAAGGGCTTCACTTGTTAATATATTATTTTTTATAGAAAGTGAAAAAAATTAGAAGATAATGGGAACAAGCCATAAGTTTTTCTCTTGTCTTTTTAAACACTTAGAGGCTATAGATCAAAATTAATTTAGGCTGTTTTATGTAATTGTTTTTCCTTTATATTGATAGAGTAATTTAGGGAATTGAATAATTTAAAAGGTGCATTTGTTTTATAATGTTTTGTACTGATTTTTGAAAAAAAAATTATCCCTAATATATTTTAATATAAAATATATCCTTATTCAAGGCACTGTTACGTCTTACCAATTACTGTATTACGGAACATCAGAAATATAAATGGAAGTTCAAGTTTATTTTTCTTTTCTGCATTATCTGTTTCTTACAGAAATTATTAATTTTCCGTTTTTAGAAACATCAAGTCGATATGTATTTCAGAATCTATAATTAGTAACACAAGTCTTTATGATGTTATATACTTGATCATATAATCAAGTTTGGGCCAATCAGAGAGCTTGGAATAAATGAGAAAAATAATATAACAACTTGTTTCTTTATATTTAGGTTACTTCTACTCCCGAGACCTTAGCCAGATATGGAGAGTTGCCGAGCGTCTGGAGTCGGGCATTGTGGGGGTCAATGAGGGGGTCCTTTCTGTCCCTGACGCACCGTTTGGGGGGTGGAAGGAGTCGGGCCTAGGAAGAGAGGGGGGACGTTATGGTATTGAGGAGTATCTGGAGATAAAATACGTTTGTATGGGGGGTCTACAGTAAATATCTAGCAGGAAAAGTTTATATTAGTCTGGGCTGTAAAAAATGTACATTTGAGAGGAGGAGTTATTTTTAGGGATATGTTTTGCAACAGAAATGTGATTGTTATTAAATGATCTGTCATCATATTTAATGATTTTATTTTCATTTCTTCCAATGGAATGAAATATATTTGTTATTTGACTGTGTCAAAAGCTTTTTTCTTTCCCATCTTTTAAAAAAAATAATTATATAAAAAATGAATGGAGATAATGATTTCCTGTTTTGGAAAAAGAGGGGTCTAGTGGTACTGCTGCAGTCCATAAAAGTGATTTATTTAGTCATAGAAAATACTTTGTTGTTACTTTATTATATTGTTCTTTGAGATGCATTATATCTGCTTTTTATTATCAATTCAAGAATTATCCGAAAATATACAAATACAACGTTTAAACATTATTATTAACCAATTTTTTTCAGGAACCCCAAAGAGTATATTAATTTCACTTGAATATTTACTGATTTTAACAAAATGAGTATGATTGTTAAATAAATCTTTGATCAATATGATCAGGGACCTATATAATGTTTAATGTTACATGTATGTAGCTGGATTGTTATTATCTTTTTTATCATGTTACATGTGTTAAACATAAAAAGAAATTTTATGCCATACAATTATGGATTTAAGGAATAAAATTACAAAACAGTTGCATTTTTAAAATTGTATAAGTAAAAAAAAAAGCAAATATATGCAAACATCGAAAAACGGGACAGTGGGGTATAAAACATGTACATTAATAAGTAATAAATAATTTTAAATAAACAAAAACAGACACTGTAATGTTTCTGATTACAATTTCAAATGAACCTTTACACTAGTTAATCACAGATATCTCAATTGTTCTCACATTTTATTGTAATGCTCATAAAGGGGCAAGCATTACTGGATTATTGAAATAGTCTGAATGCTTTATGATAAGTTGTGAATGAAATAAATAATAGTTACATATATTTGATTTTGACTAGACTAAACAAAGGCCCCCTTTAAGCGAATGCAGCAGTGCCTCCAAAAATGAAAATGCTTCTCTTGAATATCATTTTTCAGTAGAAAATACATGTTGATCGGGGTATATACAAATGTCATGTAGAAATCTTATGTAGAGCTGCCTTTTCTGGTGATAGAACGTCGGACTTCATGGGAAGCCCGTGTTAATAGAGACAAATTAGAGTCTTCCGCCCAGTCCCTCCACTGATCCGTGGCTCGTAGCTCCTTCCTGATCCAAATAGAAAGTAGACACAGATCGCACAATTTATCTGAGAGTAGATTCTGATATGTTTTGATTTTTTGGCAATCCTTCAGTGTAATTGTACCCAGCAGCATCTAATTAGAAATAATATATTTTGGATTAGAAAATAATTAAGTTTTATATTGTTCCATACAAAAAATAACTGTACATGAACATGTTAACTATAATAAAAAAAGAAAACAAGTCTTTCGAATCATTATAATACAGTTAATACGTACATATGTACATACTCCATTTTTAAAAATTATATTACGGGTTTCATTGTATATATTGCTACATTTTTATTTTCAAAACTTGAAAAAATTCCTTGGAATACAATTTTAGGATCTGTTATAAGAATATACTATTTAAAATCGAACTAATCAATAATCAATTAACAAATTAATTAATGCACGACATTTGCTATTAATGTAAGTATGTTGTGGGATGAATGAATTTCGAACTATGCAAATATTGTTCAACAGACTTCTCATGATGGTAAGATAATACATGTACCTCTTCTAGTCGTTTTGAAATGAAGTCGACGCGATTCACAATCTCCTCACATTTCATTAGACGTCTGCTCTGAAAGCTATTTGATATTGGAGGTAGTGAGATGTAAATGTTCTCCAAAAGATTTAATGTCTGAAAGAAAAAAGCATAGGTTTTACAGAATGCTTAGCGATGAACTTTAGCCATTTGACTTCATTGTTTATTGGTTTCTGGATATCCCCAATCTTTCCATATTAGGCTATTTACTCCATTTTCCCATGTCAATGATTTCTGACCCCCGCCCCGTATACTTAGTACTTGGAGCGGAATGGTTCAGAGGCGCTTCGCTTAGAACAACGACTTACTTGAAATGTAGTACTCTTTTTAGAGAAGTAGGCAAAAGCCTGTCCACTTCTCTAAAGAAAATAGAAATATGGTTTAAACCAAGATTTGATCTTGTGTAGCATAGTTTAGATTGTTACATTATCCCAAGGTTTTCAATGTCATTTCCCACTTTTCCCCTTCTATCTTCTTCCTTGATAATGAAGAGACTATCACAAACGAACTATTCTGATATACTCAAATAACATTTGCCTACAACGAAATGGACATCGTACCATTGGTTTGAAAGTTTCTATTTTTAAAAAGGTCATTTGCATTCTTCCCAATTTAAGTCCACACGGTTATTTCTTACAAGTAGTCGTTTGCTTTTTCACTATTGTTTATAAAGAACACACCGTGGATTGTACACCAGCTGCCTGATCGACATACCATTCTCCGTACAATGACGAGTTGCCCAGTTAGACTACGGATTATATTTAAAGTACGTACAAAAAGACTCTTGAAATGTGACTGTCACATAATACTTCATTTTAAAGTTCTGAAATAATAAAAAAAAACTTTAAAAAAGACACATTTTGCTTTTGTACAACACAATATTGTTTACCTTGATAAACAAATTCAAGTGCCGGAATTCGGCCACTTTTGCAGTAGCTTTATCTTGTAGTTTCCCAGGATGTCTTTCAGCAGTCTTTTCAAAATCCACCTCTTCCATTTTGTACTGTATTCCAAGTAAAAGAAATAAGGTTTCTGTAGACTTTATATCCAATTTAAATAAACCTAAAAATGATTGTTACGATATCAGCTATTACAACGTAATCGAACCAAAATTGATTTATGCTAATAAATTTCAGCATTAAATTTATGCATGTTAACTGTTAAAAACTGTTAAAAAAAATCACATGCCAGAAATTCACTTCTTTACACAGTTCTATCTTGTAGCTGCTTATAACCCAGTAAAAATTATCAATATAGACTCACGAATGGAATTTATACCTGAACACGTCCAAAATTTGTCCGTTTCCATTTCGTAAGTCTCCTTTGCAATAAGCGACAAGATATTGCTTTTTCAATGTAATTTGTTGGTAATTTGTAATTGATCCTGCTTGAAAATTCCACTACCTATACAGAAACGAAAAAAAAATCATAGATGTACTCATCTAGAAAAGAAAAAAAATGTTCAGGACGTCTATTTATTTATCAAAATTATAATTACAATTTAATTTATTAAAAACTTATGGAAATGTTTTGTGCACGGATAATTCTTGGCCTATTGCATTTTTTCTCACACTAAAATTAAAGGCAAAAAAACGAGTTTGAAATAAGTCGTAAAAAATACGATCTAATAATATTATTATTATTATCATATAAATGGTGCCTGTTTTGGAGGGTAACAGTTGAAATTGACACCCCAAGGAAAACCATTGTCAACCGACGCGTCAGCGGAGGTTGACAATGGTTTTCCGAGGGGTGTCAATTTCAACTGTTACCCTCCAAAACAGGCACCATTTATTTTATTATACTGAATGTCTTCTTAAATAAAGTCAGCAAAAAAAAAAATCGTCGATCATCTTTACGTTCACGTTTAGAAAGCTTTCAAACTCCTCGCTACTTCTAAAAAGATTTACTGACCTTTTTATTGTTTGTTTGATACTCTAAGAGTCTTTTATCTTATAAAGTTTCGTTATTTCTGCACTCGCAAGCATGTTTCGTCTGTCGTTTGTTGTTTTCAAGTAAGCTGCATCGGACGCAAGCTTTTATTGACGTCAAGTTTATTCCAGTTCTTTCAAACGCGCAACTGACGTTTTGAGAATTCTACGGTGAACCGTACGCACATAATATCCACGCATGTGGCATTACCGTTGTGTTACCCGTTGTCACATGCGTTGCTAAGGCTGAGGGTAATAGAACGGACTGTTAACTGCGTCTAAACCAATCAGATTTTAGTATTTAACATGAAAGTATAATTAATCTAAATGTCAACTCAAAGGCCATAACATGTGCTTTCTTCTTTCGCAAGTTTTTAAATAAGTACTTTTAAAAGTTTTAATATAGGAAATTCGGGTCGGCTACATGTATAAATAATAAAGGAGCGCTATAAAAGTTCAGTAGAATGCCAAAAGTTAATGTTGGAACAATTAAACGATCTCACACGCGTACAAACGATTTTTTTTATAACCTAGCTGAGTTTTAGGGTGATATACGTTTACAATGTATCCAGTAAAGTACCCGATACAAAAAAAGTTCAATCTTGATAATCTCTTTTTAAAATTTTTATGTCCATTACAACAAATTATTTATGGCATACCTCTTTTGAACTACCCCTGCATATGCCGTTTTTCCTGTGATCCGCCACCGGTCTTGAGCACAACCAGCAGAAAGTGTTCCCACACCTACACGTCATCATCTGACAACCCCCATTCTTGTTAATTTTCTCCTGACATCGAGGACATGACTTAACTTCGATGAGAAAACTTCTTTCGCCACCAATAGCTACGTCATCTTATTATGAAAGAAATATAATTTTTTATTATTTAATTTCAGTATTTTTGGTCCATATTGAAGATAATAAACTTACAAGGTCCATATTGAAGATAATAAACTTACAAGGTGTACTTAACAAGATATACAGTAAAAAAAATCGTAGTGAACAAGCTTATAATGATTAACTGTTATGGCAAAGTAATAATAATTCCATTCGACTTTAAAATATGTGGAACTGGATATAAGCAAAAAAAATTACAACGAAGCAAATGTTTTCGTCACTGGAACTTTGTTATTAGCGTGCTTTACAAAATATATACACTTAACAAAACTTCTAAGTATTCACTTTAATAACTGTATTTATTCAAAAACTATTTTATAGAATGGTATGGTATCTTCAAATTATTACAACAAATGAGTCTTCTCAATAATTGTAGAAAGAAAATAAAATATCACCGATCAAAACCAATTTTTCGTGACGAAGCTAAAATAAATTAATTTGTACTTTGCGGCACGTGCTTTGTGTAATTAGCAACTTTTTGTGATCAATATCAAAATTTTAAATATGGTTTCAATAAAAAAACACAAAAATTGGCAAAATAACCATTGAGATAGACAAAAGAGCCGTTGGAGTGTTGATATCTGGGCCATCCTTGCACTAGGTTTTACTCACTTTTATTTAGTGTTTAATTGCTCTTAATATTACTTTTAAAAATTAACAACCAGTATCAAAACCCATTTAAACACAAATTTTCTATAGCCTGTGTGTCATTTTTCATCGCCAATTTAACACAATTTGAGAGTTTTGGACAAAATTTAACCAAACTGGAAGTGACCTTGATCGATCTTCGTCTGAGGCCAAACTATCGCCTCACACCAGCTTAAAAGACTGTTAAATTGTCCTGAAACAATCTTAGAAACATAAAAACAAACAATTTCAATCGTATGAAAATGATATCGTATGAAAAAAGGAATCAGTGCTCGTGACAGTCTAATATCAGCTCAAGCAGTCTGAATCATCCTTTAAGCTGTGCACTTACGTGATAAACGTCCAAGGATATTGACTAAAAGGCATCTGTGTTATGATGCACTGTCAAATTCACGGATCTGAATCCAATTGAACACATTTTGGTATTTTATAAGGAATGTCAAAGCCCCTCCCCTCTCCACTCAATTTCAATAGTTTGGAAAGATCTATTTAGTGGGTGTAGCAGCAGATGGGTCAATCCCCTAGGGGTACATGGTATCCAACAGCAAAAGGTGTTTTGCAGAAATTATAGCGAGTGGTTGTCTTACTCCATAGATATTTTTTGAGTGAATTTTTATTTTGAGGGTAAATCATTTCCTTGACACTTTGCTTAAAATTCTGACGAGATATTTACATAAAATTTATGCAACATCGAACTGAAATATGCTTCATTAACCATGATTTAAAGAAATTATTCATTGTATGCATTTGTTCTTTAAAACTTAAAAAATGTTAGGTGAACACTTATAAGTTTAGTTCAGTGTATATAATAATATATATCCATCATTTTTATACATCAAATTCTACAAAAAGTGCTATATTGATATTACACTTTTAAAAAAATTAACAATTCAATTACGTCGAGAAACGTTAACTTGTTTAAAAAAACGATTAAACTGCATGGGGTTCTGAATGAAAAAACAACTATCAAAAAGCATGATAAAACATAACAATAAGAGCATTGTTTGAAGAGTGATATTCAAAGCAAATATAGTATAACACTCAGTATAATATACCACTAATAATAACTATTGTAGATGAGAATAAAACTTTAAAATTTCATCGCAATATTAATCATAAAACAATTTAATTTCCTGGGGTGACAATTTTTATTATTATACTTTCATGTTAAATACTAAAATCTGATTGGTTTAGACGCAGTTAACAATCCGTTCTATTACCCTCAGCCTTAGCAACGCATGTGGCAACGGGTAACACAACGGTAATGCCACATGCGTGGATATTATGCGCGTACGATTCACCGTAGAATCCTCAAAACGTCAGTTGCTCGTTTGAAAGAACTGGAATAAACTTGACATCATTAAAATCTTGCATCCGATGTAGCGTACTTGAGAACAACAAACGACAGACGAAACATGCTTGCGAATGCAGAAATAACGAAACTTTATATGATAAAAGACTCTTAGAGTATCAAACAAACAATAAAAAGGTCAGTAAATCTTTTTAGAAGTAGCGAGTAGTTTGAAAGCTTTCTAAACGTGAACGTAAAGATGATGGACGATTTTTTTTTGCTGATTTAATTTGAGAAGACATTCAGTATAATAAAATAAATGGTGCCTGTTTTGGAGGGTAACAGTTGAAATTGCCACCCCTTGGAAAACCATTGTCAACCTCTGCTGACGCGTCGGTTGACAATGGTTTTCCTTGGGGTGTCAATTTCAACTGTTACTCTCCAAAACAGGCACCATTTATATAATGTACCTTTCAACTCATACATGCAAATTTTTTTGATATGTAATAAAAAATGAATGAATTTCAAACAAAAATGGAATTCGAACTTTTCATTCGCCCTATTTTAATATTAATAATATACGGTATTGAGAATACCTATGACGTGGTCCGATATTTTGTGGTAGGCCCGTGCTTGATGACAGGTGGCTGGCCAGTGAGGAGGTTGTTGACAATCAACACAGAATTCCGATTTACATACACACGTCACTTCCCGCCGCTCAGACAGAGATTTAAGGCGCTCAGTTCCCGCAAACTTTGCAATTTTGTCTAAAATGGAGTTAATAAAATTACAGAGCGTTCATACATGTTCTACAAATCAAATACACTTGGTCTAACTGAAAATCTCATACAGATACAAAAACTTATTAATGCTTACCTGAAACAGAAACGATCTTGCCACATTTGAGATTTGGACACCACTTCCAAATCTCGCGAGACATAACCATTCTCTTTCTATGCCTCTCTCTCCAAGAACGGTATAAGTGGCACGAGACCAAGTACAAAATCATTATTTCGTCTATAATACTATCACAGTCATTTGCCTAGAAATGAAATAAGACGATATAACATGAATTGAATTGAACATATTTTATTGACAATTAAAGTCAAAAGGAAAAGACACAAGTTCTACTACAACTTAGATTGTCTTCTTATACATTATTACATGTAGAATATTTGTAGAAAGGAATACAAAAGGATTAAATGTAGTGCTAAAAAGTTTCCCCGTGTAAAGGTACTCGGTAACCCCATATTCAATGGCCCTGTGTTCATCGAATGGGCCCTCTAATTTCAATTTTTAGCTCTATTGGTTCGAGACCAGAAGAGCTTATCCGATAGTAATGTCCATCCGTCTGTCTGTAAACAATTTTTCAAAATGCTACTCCTCCTACAGTTTTGGTCTGATTTCAATATAACTTGGCACAAAAGTAGATTACACCAAGAAACATAAATTAGTGCATCGGTTTTGGATTTCGATGAACGGTGTTGCCATGGTTTCTAAAAATAGAAATTTCTGTAGAATTCCTTTAAAATGCTACTTCTTCTACGGCTTTGGTCTGATTTCAATATAACTTGGCACACAAGTAGACTACATTAATATACATGATTCTGTTTATTGCTGCTTGTTGCAAAGTTTCAAATCCAAGTGCCACTTTTCCTTTGTTAAACGTAGACCAGTCCAGACATCAGAGACCTCTGGTTTTTAAATAGGACAGTTAAAGTCTTTGTTAATAAATACTTAGTGAATATAAGCGGTCTTTAGTACACCGTCCATATTAGGTTCTTGTACTGGGGTCCTTAAAAATTATAACATGAAAAGTTATCGAAATTGATGCACTTCTTTAAGGATGGCCATCTGAAGTCTATACCAGTCACTGGAGTTTAAGACATACACTTGATTTTTCTAACTGGAGGGCAGAAAATCAACAAATTGCTAATTATGTAAGCAAAAATAGAACACATAAGGGATGTTAGTTTCACGAAATATATTTAGATTTTACCAAACACGTCACTTCCGTTGCTCCCTGCTCTATTTGGTTTACAATGTACTGAATTACACAGTTTCTGCAAAATATGTGTTGACATGGTAACAAAAGAAGTCCATCGTGTTGACCGCTATTTCCTACAGACGTTAAACACACAGAACAGGTGAAGGTTTTCAGACCAGTTCCATTTGTCATCTGATACGGCAGGTGTGGAGTCTGAAAAAGAAAGCAGTTAAATTCTATATGACACTTTTGTCAAATTCCGTACTACTCTTTACTATGTGAATTGCTTCAATATTTAAGGAATGACTCTAATTCTTGGCCATATTATCGATATATTATAATCTGGTTTGGGTCAGTTTACGGTTTATAATCCGCGAAGCGGATTATAAAAAAGCGTAAACTGACCCAAACCAGATTATACTCGATAATATGGTCAAGAATTAAAGTCATTCCTTATAATTTAATTTTAAAATAATTAAACAACTTTTGATGTAAAATTGTGTTGCTTTTTATAAGTTCAAATTTACCGCGTAATAATATAACCGTAGTAACGAAAGTGATTTGAAGCGAGGGGAGGTAATAACTGATACATAGATCTAGCAGCCATGATGTTTGTTTACATGAGGTAAGAACGAGTAATTGTTTAGATTTGAAGGTACATTTATTAAATCTGGAATTTTCCATGGATTCCGAGGACTGGAAATGAGGGGATTGCATGGATATGATGATTAAGCTGGTCGTCAAGGGGGTGTGTCCCCATACCAAACCAGATTATACAAAATGTTTTGCGTTCCTTTTTGGAAAACAACCAATGAGAGGCGAGAATACAAACAAAATTAAATTATTCATGTATGTATAGATTTGCAATACTCGAGGACAAATTGGAAGATCCTTCCAAATAAAACTTTTAATAAAGTTTAAAAAGGACTGCAAACATGTATCAGGTTCTAAGACTTGAGGAAGTTATGAATACCTAATGAATAGTACAATAAAGGAGTACTGTATACGGTAAACATATTTTTGCCATCGCTTTATCATTTGTATTTTTTCTTTAAAAACCGAATTAACTGAAACTTTTTTTGAATAAGTGCAAAGAAAAGAAAATATTTTGCACTCATAGATGCCAACTCTATTGTTTATTTGTATTTATTGCATTAAAATGCCGAATTGATAGAGACTTTTATAATTTGTTACATAAGCAGGTCTTCTTTCTTTCTTTCAGGTTACAAAGTATTTTTCCGTTATTGTAAAAAAAAGAGGTCACAATGGACAAAATCCGTTTAATTTTGAGGATAGAATAAACCTCGTGCATGTCTGCCGTAAAATACTTTTTCCCCTTCTGAAATTGAAATTGTAGATTAACCTCATCTTCTTGACGTTACATCTAACATATATATCATCCTGGCTGATGAAAAATAGCTCTTAGAATGTTCGAAATTGTACATTTTTCTCTTTATGGTTAATGAGATAAAAAGATGACCATCATACCTTTAGTTCTAGTTGATTTAAGCGTGACCTATAGACATGGTCAATAGTAGATACCCTGTACGTTACCGTGGTCATCCAGTCAAAAAGCGGCTTGCTCACTTTTGTTACGTAGACTGGTTTCCTAGAAATTACAGAAAAATATTTTGTTCACTTTTTTCTTGACTTATTTTTTTACTAGTTAACGCAGTTGATTCAACACTCACTCCTCTGTTAAATGTTGTTCCTCTTTGACTATGCTCTTTGAAAGATTGTAGAATTCCCAAAGAGAAAATGGCGATGAACCACAGCTAGAAAGATACGCTGTTATTTTCTCATTCAATGTATTCCATAAGATTTCATTTTCGGCATATATTTTCAATCTGAAGAAAAAGAAATAATCAATTTGTCTGCATTTCCACAGGGGCAATGTGTTGTCTATAAAATATTCCTATGCACTTTTGAACATCCTAGTAGCTACCCCAACTAAAGCGGACTTAAGGTATCAACTGTTTCTTTTTAATCATGGGTACTTTGCGTTTATGCAAATTATCACTCAAACAACTCGATTGATCACCTCATGAAACCAAAAAGATAGACATTTATTTCTTAAATGATTAATAAATAATTCGAAAGATACTGAATCCTTATCTTACCTGTAGATACCTGTGCGTTGTGTAGTATCATGCACCACTGATTTCGTGGATTCTTGCAACAGAAGCGCTGATGGAAGTTTGTCTTGTGTAAAATGTTTGGAGTTTCCGTTGATATTATGACCTAATGGAATGAATATGATGGGTGGAAAGCAACTCTCTGAAAGTTGCACAAATCTACTTCTCATAAAATCATCGAACTCAGACCTTTTCATCACACAGTTTATAAATGTTTGTGGTTCTGTATTAACATTTGTAAATGATACATTTTCTTTGGTCTCACTATTTACATCACGCTTTACATCTTCAGATTTTGCACTCGGGTACACAACATGGTCTCTTTGATCCCCAGCAGCAAGATCAGCTTTGTTATTTTTAGCTTTAAATGGATCAAATCTTTTTCTTGTCCGTTTTCCCTTTGGCCTTTTATTATTTTGCTCAACATATTTCCTCAACAGATCCTTTATGCTCACATCGAATGTCGATTTCTTTTCTAAAGACATTATTTGTTTCCCATAATTAGGAAAAGAAGTCCCCTGAACCATCATTTCTTTGTTGTCTGTAGTATCTACTTCGTAAGACTCTGAAGAGGAAGTAACTGTGTTATATCCAATCATTAAACACTCCTCTGTGTCCTTGGTGTTCCATATATGCCAGTGTTTAGTCTTTCTTCCATTCACACATCCTTTCTGTTTTGACATAGCTTTCTTCGATAGATGTTGCCTTCCTACTCGTACATTTGAGTACCGTACAAGTTCTAAAAATAATTTAAATAAAAAAAAAATTCTATTTCACGAAAAATAAAGCATTTTCTGTTGAATATATGTGTATGTACATATTAAGAAGTTCTTAAAAAATAATTGAAGCTTTTGCTAAAAAAAAAATGGATATTAAAAAAAAACACCATTGATGGCTAATGTCAAACCCGTATATTGCGCTTTTTAGACACAAGAATAAATACTAGTAAAGATTTTACTAGAAGAAGAATAACGGAATCCTAAAGGCATGAAGTATACAACCTATAACTACACCCTATACTAACATGTGGTAAATTTTGAAGTAACTAGGTTACCTCCCCATAGTAAATTAAAAATTACAAAATAAATTAATAACTTTGTCTGTTTTCCTTTCAGGATATAGACCGGACAGTATAGTTTAAGACTGTAAAGACATCGAATTACCCCGGGATCTTAAAAACATCCATTCTAAAAACCTCTGTGGTCGGAAACGTGAGGAAAATGTTGGCTTGGTGATTGTGTATCTAACTTCTGGGATTTCTCCATCCAGACCAGCTAACAACCTACACAAAAGGAAGATATAAAATTATACATAATGTGGTTCTTTGTCAACCACTCTTCAAGAAATAAGTATTTTTTTACTTTATATTTAGCTTTTATTCAAATTTGAAATGTGGTTTCGTCGCACTTAGTGAATTAAATATTTACATTTAAAATTCTTAATAAGAGCAATGTAAACGAAAAACTTTCTTTATGTAAACATTGTCTTCTGTTTTTGTAAATTAACTCTTTATTTAACCGATTCAAATTGACAAATTCATATTTTTCTAGTCATATATAAGTATCCCTACTCTTTAGTCTTGAATGGTTTTCTATTGTTGACTGCTGGCTTCTGGGATATTAATTCCGACTTTCGTTGAATTCCTAGTCGACATTTCTGATTATGCCGCCATCTTTTTCTCTCCTTTACTTGAGGCAATAAATTACCTCCCTTTCCACTCCCTACACACTTTCTTCGAAGATCTGAGAAACTGGACGGCGCGTGTTCTTTATTTGGTAGAACTACGGTAAAAGGGGCTTTGCTGTCCTGATACCTTTCACAGTCGTTCCAGTGAGGGGGTATCAGTGGGATTCTCGTCTCATCATACGTCAAAATTGTCCTTCTCTCAACGACGACTACACGCAATGTTTCCTCCCACCAAATCTTTGGCGTAGTATCGATGGTTTCGGAACATTCCCACCTTTTCCGTTTATTCAAAGAAAACAGAACACCTTCTTTGTCCTTGGTTGAGGAGTTTAAGCCACCGCCATATTGGTCTAGTTCTGGATTGTCTTGTAAACCGTCGTCCAATTCAGGTAATTCATCCTCCAGACAATCTATACCGTAAATATAATTCCTGTTGTATGTGTTAAACTCAATGTAGCCATCCCTGGAACTGTAATATCTACTGATATTCTTTTTCATGGTATTCCCCGATCTTATTCCACAGCGTTCCGTCTTGTTTACCATCCTTACATTTCCCGCTTCTTATCTGTTATGAAATAATGGCATAAATTCAATACAACTATCACAGTTTAAAATCTATATTAGCCTATTTTTAAAAGCATTATTATCAAATCACAAGTATTTTTATGAAATAAAGAGACCTAAAGATCATAATTTCGTATGATATTTAAATAAACGTTAAAGGTATAATCTAAAATAGTCATTAATTTTCCGTTTTTTTCTTATTTAAGAAGCTCCCCCATATTTATCTTATTAATCTTTAATAATCAAACAGTTAAGCAGGTTAATGAATCAAATAGAATACTACTGTATTTGTATCAATATATGAAGAGCATTAGTTGTAAAATAGGATAAGTAACCGTTCTTGATCCTTCTTTGTGAAATTTCAAACTGTATTGCGCAACTTGTACTAACTTTGAAACAGTGCTAATGTATAAAGTTTAATACTAAAAGCGAATGCACCTTTGTGCTTAATTATAGGATAATAAAATAGAAATATATTACTAAATACCTTATTTGTATGCGCCATGAAGCAGTAGATATTTTCTTCCAAATCGATTCCCTCGCCAACGGAAGGTTTGTTTATAAATACTATCCGTTACCGACCCAAGCATGCAGGCTTATACAGAGAAAATGCCGGGGAAGGGAATTTAAATATTATCGAAATGGTGAAATTGCAATGGATTTTAAATGACCGCGATCTCAGTTGCATGTGAAAGGGATATACCTCGGAAGATCTATAATCATATTCAATAGCACTACTATCAGGATTGATGTCAACAAATTGAGACTTGCGTGGACTCGTAGTTAAATGAAAATAATGCAATTTTTTTTAATTAAATTTATTTTTTTTTTAATCTGCTGGGTTCCTAAAGATTGCTCTGAAAATTCTCATAAACCCTATAAATTCATTCAATTTCACCTTATTTAAGATTTTTTTTTTCATTTCCCAAACTCCTCCTGCATAAAGGAAAAAAAAAAGATATATAAGATAATTTATACTTAAAATTTAATTTTTTTATTGTACTTTTAATGTTGTTCTAGTTTCTACCCTTTTTTTTTTTACAGTATATTCATGTATATCGGAAAAAAGCTGATTTTATAACATTAACAAAGAATATTGTATATCATATTTCCTGTTATATTTATGTTTTCCGTTAGAGCCATGCGTCTGAATATTTTTAAAGATTTGTTGTTATTATTTTTTTTCAATTTAATGTACTAGTATCCTATTTTTGAATGCAATGGACAAATGTACATTTCTAATTCAAAAGTAGTTCAAGAAAACAGATTAATTTAAGTTGCGACAAGTTTAAGCAACGTCTGGGAATGTAGGATTTTTTAAGCAGTGTTACGTGTACATGGCCATTTTTATTCTGACGACATTATCTATGTGGTTTTTGTAGACCAGGTCTTCCAACAATCTATTGGAATTCACATGGATATTAATTGCGCCCAGTTACTAGCATATCTATTTTTGTATTCATTGTTCAAAATTTTATATTACAAGTATTTGACCTTCAGCTCAATCGACGTATATATATGTATCGACGTAAAAAAAACAAATAAAAACCCTAATTATTACTTCCATTATGATGTCAACATAATATACATATATTCCGGTAAGCTTGAAATAAACGACTCCACAGAGTCTGACACATCTGTTTCATTTTTGGATCTTTTACTAAAAAAGTTTAATGATAAACATGGTGCCTAAAACTTTTCAATCGTCAACTTCCCTTACTTATGCACCAATGTACCCTTATCACCTGCATATTGGGTTTTATATTTCTCAATTAAATATATAGATATGCCAGAGTATGACACAGGTATGCTTAACCTACAAACAATTTCTAAAACGAGGTAAGTTATTGACAAACAGCTGATGAAACAAGCATATCAGCAGTCTCCTTTAATACAAACTCATACAAACTTATTCAAGACCTCTTTTCAGTACTCAGGTGTACATCTATGGAATAAACTTCCACAATACATTAGACTCTCTCAATCTTTACAAGCATTTAAACGTAATGTAGAAAATTACATTATCAGCTGTCGCTCAATTATTTGAGCATATGTTTATGATTGTCATATTTCTGTATTGTCATATTTCTGTACATGGACACTGTATTCACAATTTGTGATTGTAATCCCTATAATATAATGAATAATTGTATCTTGTATCTTTTGTAATTGATGTATAGAGGGCCCTGGGGAAGAATAGTGCATGCACTAACCAGGTTACCTTCTTTAAATAAAGTTTTTTTTATTATTATTATTATTATTATCGATACAATGACTTTTTCAGCAAATACAATTCATCATTAAAACAAACGGTGACTGACATTTTTCATACTTCTTGTTAAGCCTCTATTTACACATTGAATTGCCGGCGTATTTTCTCGTTACTTTCATGAAAAGGAGCGCATGTTGTGACCGGTTGGCAGAATACTCACTCCTCCATGTCACCTGATCACATCTTTGATGTTTCAGAGGTCCTTGTTACTCCACGCCATAATTTGTGTTGTTTAATGGACTTTTGAGCTAAAATACTGTTCGTCATCTCAACATATTTCATAGAAGTATTCAATTAAAACTGTGTTGAATTAAAAAAAAAAACATTGTTTATATTTATTATTTTAAAAACGTATATATATTTTTTTTTTGAATAAAAATAATTAATCTTCCAAATTATGTTTCGGAGAGTTTTTAGGTATTCATTGTAAAGCAAAAAAGAACATGATTTATTGCACCTGCGAAATTCAGTTGCTATTATTTTTATTGTTTAAGCAACTGTACTCCAGTTGAATGTAGACTGACATTTTTCATATAAGATGTTCAGCTAATAAGTGCGAGACGAATCCCCAAGATTTCAAACATCATACATATATAGTTTCCAAATGAATTAAGGTTATTGTTCCTCTGATTAAAGAATTGATTTTCCTTTTTTATCAATGACTATGACTTATAAAATTCGCGAGTTTACATTTCAATAACCTAAAAAGTTAATATTTGTTTTGATCGAATTAAGCCAATCAAACTATCAAACTTGATTTCATGTAGAGCATCTCGCAAGTAAAAGCATTTGTGCACAAATGACACATATCTTCATGTAAATTGCTTAGTACAAAGAGGTGTTTAAAAATTCTGTTTACCCTGAGTTTTAAAAAAAATGACGCAGTAATTTCAATGAATTCTAAGTAAAGGACAAAATCAGTAGCTCTCCACCTACAAGTGGTGGCGTCTCCATATGAGTGAAAAATTCTCGAGAGGGACATTAAACAATACACAATAAAAAATTTTTTAACTTAACCAAAGAAAAACTCTCAGAATTTTAAAATTATATTGATAATGATTTTTGGAAAGATGTTATAAAATCTCTTATAATTGTTAAAAAGGATTCTTTGAGTGCTACAGATTACTTATATACTGATATTAGAAATTTTGTTGATATTAAAAAATGGAGTTTTTACACGACTTGGGTGGAAAAAGGTTTTAAAGTACTGAAAGACTTGTTGTCAGATGATGGAAAATTTAAGTGTTTTAAGGATGTTAAAAAATAGTTGGTACTAATAATTTTTTAAACTATTTTAATACAGTATTGTATCATGAGTACCAGCAAGAGTCAAAAGGGAAGTAACTGTTTATATGACAGAAAGAGGCAATCAATTTGCAGCACCAGAGAAATGTGTTTTACAAAAAATGATGTCTGTGACAAGTATAAAATTTCTGTATAAAATTATGAAAGATAAGAATTTTGTGGCACCAGAATCCAAGAAGTTTATTTAAATACATTGTAAACCCATTACAGAAAAACACTGGGAATTTTTCCATCAATTTGCACAAAAGACACCAAATAATTTACTTTCAATATAAAATTCTTATGGTCTTCCTTGCCACAAATTCTTTTCTTCATAAGATAAAGATTGCTGAAAATAATTTTTGTTCTTTCTGTAAAACAGACCCAGAAACACTGATTCATCTTTTTTATGACTGTAAACATGTAACCTCTTTTGGAAAGATTTTGAAAATTGGTATCATGCTATTGAAAATGATCATGTAATTTCAAAAGAATAGGTGATGCTGGGTAATATTGAAGGAAGTTGTTTGGAAAATTTTCTAATCTTGTTAGGAAAAAAGTACTTGTATTACTCAAGAACTCAATGTACTATACCTAAATTTACAGAAGCAATTAACATCTTTAAGTATTACAGGAACATTTTCATTGTAGAACTAAAATGTCTGGTAAATGGGCAATGTTTGATTTGATTTGTCGTATATAAAAAATTTAATTATCACTTTAGGTGTAATTATGAAAAGCTGGTATTTTGGGATAGGTGCACAGAGTGTGTGTGGTGTGTGAGGGTGTGTTTGTGAGTGTATTTTTGTCCTTTTGTATGTATGAAAATTTTCAAATATAAAACATTATAAAAAAAAAAATAAAAAATAAAATAAATAAATAAATAAATTTCATCATACAGGTTACATATCAAGGTTAAATTAATGTTTCCTGATTAAAATTTAATTGAGTCCTAAAGCATTAATGGATTAAAAGTATAAAAAATGGAACATTGTGTCCGTGGATGCACGGCTTGGTATAGCGAGCGTTAAGCATATTTAGAATCCAATTATTCTCAACCTTTCAATATAATATTAACAATTAAAATAACTACATTGAAGATTGAAGTTTTAAAGATAAAGTCATCACAGAAATACCACTGAACGATTTGTCCAAATATTTAACAAAATCTAGCACTGTCTGACGCCAAGATAATTATGTTAAGTATTTTACTTACCTAGGACATAACAATGATATAGGAATAATAATGCTAAATGCAGTGTTACACAATATATTTGCACTTTTTGAATATCTTGGTTCAGAATATTCGCATTTCACATAACAAACAGAAATCCCTGCGTATTAATTAGTCACAAGAGTCGACTTGAAGCGCATTGTCCAACAATGAATGTGTTTATTTTGAATTGTCCCACTAACATAAACAGTCTAATAATTTCAGAGCATCTCTGGAATACAAAAGCACATCTTTTACTATATATTCTGAAAAAAAAAACCCCAAACAGGCATATCTCAATGCGGTGAAAACGAGCGGGCAACCTTGCTTTGGTAAACATGAAGAAAATGTCCTAAAGGCTTTGATTCTGAACCGTTAGGAAAACATGCAACGTCTACTGACATGGCCCTTTTCTCATGTCTTCTTCTTATTGTCGCTATTTTTTCTTTGTTTCCATTAAGAAGCTCTATCAGTTCACCATTGTCAACATCAATACTTTCCTTTGGAAATCTTTTTTGACTTTGTTTCTTTTCCCCATGCATTAAGCATTTTGTTTTCCTGGTGTGAATATTCTTTTCTTCTCTCCAAAAATGTTCCAATTTTGCATCTTTAATTATTTTCTGTGGACTGGAACATGCTTGATGCCCGTCTGGTGAAAGACAAGAAAACATCAAGCTTTTACTTTACAAGACGTTAGAAAAAGATTTTAGATATAATACAACGCACAGAGGTCTGGTGTTCCAGTGCACGTATGTGATGATGTGATGAAAATGATGTCTTCCTTCATTACATTGAGGAATCTGGCTTACTTTTTTGGAGATAATTGATTGCCACTTGATATTTGCTCCAAATCTGAGCTAGATAAACTGCTAAATGCCCACAACCTTGTGTCAGCCTCGTCAGCAAATATAATTTAATGATATCACAATTGCCCCACTAACCTAGAGTCAGAATCGGAGATAGAATTAAATAGTGTTATTAAGATTTCGAAGATTGTTATCGGACTATTTGTGTCTCAACATTTTCTAAAAATTTGAGCATGTTTAGTGGAAAAAAATAACGGAATTTTGAGAAGCAAGGTTCTCTTTTTTATGTATTTTCAAATAAAATCCGAAAGGCAGTTGAAAATTTAACATTCAGTATTCTGTAAAAAATGTGCTATATATGTTAAGATATAGATATCTATTAGTTTTATGGACAAACATTAAATTCTGCTGGTTTGTAGAGACATAATTGATAAGGTTAGTTTTTATAAATCCATTACGTCAATGATTTAATGAATTGACAAGTTGAAAAAAAGAACTTTAGATTAGATCATAATTATTGTTACATTTTTTTTTATAAAGTTTTAAAACACACATAAAGAATTTTTTTTTTAAACTTGAAGTTTATAAATTACACTAGCCTACATTGATTATTGCCATATTTCACCCACTCTTTCTCACTGTTGTTTTTTTTTTAAATTATTAAATATCACTTTATGCATGTCAAAAATTATATTAAACAAATTCCAATGCTGAATTTTACATCTGTTTTGGCATAAATCAGATTTTAAGTGCCATTACGTATACACGGAACACACTCTGACTAGACAGTAAATTTAAATTTATTTATATCTGTAGTTCAACACTATTGATTTAAAATATTCCATTACTAATTTGAATATTTGAAATCCCAGGTCGGTGAATTTTAAACAGAATTCTTTGCGTTGAGCAAAATAATATTTCTTTACTTTAAAAAGGATTGATATTCATTCTCAAACAAAATGATTATTTAAGATTTGTATGGGAAGATGCCTCATAATAATTTCACTATTGTCCTTTTGGCTTTGTTATCCGCTGCAACAAGTAAGTAAAATATATTTCATTTGAATCCGATTCAATTAAAAATGACCCTTTTAAAGTTAATTTTAAGACTAAATTATACGCATATACCTCATTTATCAATAATAAGTTTGTAGTTAAGTTGAGCAAATTTTATATTGGATATCCAAGCATTCCAGTCAATAAATAAATACAAGTATAATAACATATAATTATGGACTCTTTTGGTGTTTTAATATGGTTTGTTATTCTCCAGAAAAATATCGATATTGACCGAGGCAAATATATACTAAATACAATTATATATCATATCCTATCAGACTGCAATTGAATTGTTTCTATATCTCTAACGCAGAAAAATAGTCAAGAAATTTAAATACAATATCAAATGGAGATCTTGAGGAGGGGGGGGGGGGGGGGCAGGGAGGGCAACAGAGAAGAAGCATAGACAAAATATGACAAATATGAGTAGATAACGAAAGGCATGAAATATGCGGAGATAACAAACAGTATTCGAGCTCAAAACTCCATCAAACATGCCTTTCAAAAAAATTATGATTGTTGATATTCTTGCTTCATCAATTTGTTTGTCATTAACTTAAATCGTTTTAAAAATTGTTCTTAAGGAGAACACACTCTACAGTACAACTAAGACATATAAAATCCGTATGCAGGTGACAAAGGTACACAATGCTGCATAAGTAAGGGAAGTTGACGATTGAAAAGACAGTCATCACGATTTATTTCTTAAAAGTGTTGTTGTGAGATAACAAATATTGATGTCAAAGTTTTGTTGTACGATAACAATTAATGTCATTATCCAGTAAAAGATCTAAATATGAAACAGAATGATGTGTCAGACTCTGTGGTATCTTTTATCTCAATCTAACGAGGATTATCGTGTTCACGTACATTAGAATGGAACTATTATATATTGACAATACGTCGTCCATAAATCTAAATGTCGAGTTGAAGGCCACAGAAAGTGTTTCTTCTTTTCATGTAAAAAAAAAAATTGGACAAATTCTGCTTCATATAAATAAAAAAATAGGTCTGCAAATAACGGGGCGCAATTTTTTATGCATGGAAATTTTAATAGATTGTTGAAAGACCTGGTCTCCAAAATCCATATTATTGCTTGATTAGATATTGTCAATCAGAAACCCAAGCATCTGTTAACATCAACTTCAGAGAACTTGACGTGTATACATACAACATGTACAATCAGAATTTTTTTAAACAAAGCAATTTTGGAAATGCTTATTTGAGTGTTATGATTATACAATAGGAATGCATTTAAAAATTGTATTTAATTAAGGTGTTTTAGCAGCCGACCCTACTGTTTATCCGCGCGACGTCACTGTATTTGTGGATGAGAACGCAACAACAGGAACCGTTATCTATGACGTGAATGCCGTGGATAAGGATGGTCATGCAATTGTGTATAAATTCTTCGGAGCAGGCCCAGGAAAATTCGATATAAATCCAGCTGATGGAATAATTTCAGTATCCGGACCATTAGACTTTGTGGATAAAAAGCGTTATGTATTCATTGTTAGGTTCGTATTTGTTACTCTTTATATTTATTTATTTAGGCATATTTATTTTTTAGAATTTATTGGTTTTGAGGATCCTTACATCTCCATAGAATTTGATCTCTTTTATCAATAGATCAGTGTTCACTCAACATTTTATTTACAATGTTTAGATAGACTTTAAGCTTTAATAGTGATGGTTGTCATCTTCAATAAATATTGCCCGTGTTTAGTCAACATTTAGCTGACTCTATGGTCGATAAAATATCATTGTAAGCAAAAACATATTATTCAATAATGATAGATATTTTCCCTACAAATTGTTGAGACATTATTTTCACATGAAATATTATAAGTTTTCCGATTGTCCGATCATAACAAGGACCAAATGGCCGGTGTGACGGTTTGCGAGGATACATAATCCCGACTTCGTTCTTTTTACTTTTTTGCTTTGACCCGATCGATTTTTTGCAGTTGAGTTTTTGCTGCTGGTCAATCACGAAAATGTCCTATAAGGCGTATTAAATTTGATAAATTCAGACTTACTAAAACAAAATATTTTCTGTTTGTTTCGTTACTTTATATAAAGATAGGACTTTCTATTTATTATAATAATTGGGCTTTTGCTAGAAGCATTAACTTTTACAGTTGACGGTTTACTTTGACATTTAAACAGAGATACATAATTAATAATAAATGAGGAAATCTTTCTAATGCAAATAGGCATGGTGTTATTGGGATTAAGCTGTGAAGGCCGGGAGTTGAGGTTAGGGTGGTTGTCGTTTTCCTCAAGGAAACTTATTTGTGTTTCGAAATAAACCATCATTTTCGTTAAACTAAATGTTGAGCTAAATATTTGTTTCGTGAAAGAGCTTCTGGAGATAGCCCTGGTGTAAAATTAAGCCGTAAATTTTACTGTAAAAGTCAGCCCTCCTCGTAAGAGTCCATTAAGAGCTGCAGGTGTCATTTCGGACTTTTGTGTAGTATTATGTGGAGTTTTTGGACTTTTTTTACTTGCTTGCAGAGTTGCTGATTTGTATAATGTGTGTCTTTTTACAGTGTTCAACATGAAAATAAAACCTTGGCTGTAAATGGGATGTTAATCGGCTTTGTAGTCAATGTCAGACCGATGAACAGAAATGCACCAAAGTTTATACCAACAATATTGACTGTCAGCATAAATGAAAGTTCTCCACAGGGTATGGGTAAAAAGAAACAATTTAGAATGTCCTCTATATAAACAAAAAGACTTTTTATGTTTAATCGTGTAATTTACCATTGTTTACAAGGATGATATGGTTTTTGCTTCAAATGAATGTTTAAATAAGTTACCAGTATCTAATCCTTTCCTTGCATATTTCTCGTATGTCAAATGGACTAACATCGTTTTTCAAGATATCGGATCATTCGACACAGCAAGGTTTAAAAATTAAAAAGAAAAAGTGGCATATATAGATTGCAAACTTATTTTGACCAACCCTTTGTATTTGAGATTTCGGTTTAGGAGTAACAAAGGTCAAAAGTTCAACAATAGAGTAAATTAGGTTAATTGTATGAAGCTTTTATATGATCTTATATTGAATTTTAAACAGTCCTGAACACTAATATCTCAAATACTACATAAATATGTCGCTGTGGTTTAGGAATTCCAACCTCTTATATTAGGTTTGACTGTAAATTTATTTTAAGAAGACCATGTTTTATACTGTATATTACATTATAGATTCCGTTGTTGCTGTACTGACGTGCACTGACGCGGACACAGGGCCCAATCCTGGTTGCACAACAGTATCCATAGCAACGGGAGATGACTCAACGCCAAAGTTCAAGGTCATCAATAACCAGATATTGACAACCAGTACTCCCGTAGACTATGACATCATGGCAGCTGACAACTTCCTCTACAAACTCGTTGTCATAGCAACTGATACCCCATCAGTTGGTAAACAGAGAACAGGAACAATGACTGTTTTAGTTAATGTACTTCCGGTCAACAAGTACGACCCCAAAATCCATGGACAGCCTATCAGTCAAGCGGTAAACTTCTGTTTTATAATAAATCATATCACTTAATTCAGAGATTCTGTGCACCCCACATACGAAAAAAAGAAGAGTGTGTGCGGATCTAGACTGTGCCAGGGAAATTAAAGATTTTACACACAGACAGAATGTATGAATTCATGTCACACATACCTACAGACATACTTTCCCACCAACGATTATTAACTTGACCATCGAATCGATTCATACAACCTTAATTATCTAAAGGCTAACGAAATAAAATTGTTGCCCACTAGATAACTCTTAGAGATAAGTCTAAAATAATGAAGATTTTTTCATATTATTCACACATTTTTTGTGAAAAAAAAAATAATTAGGGAATTTTTCTTTCTCCAGTACAATAAATGCAAGTATATACAAATACAAGCACTTGAATTTCGTCAATTAATGTCTGGCATTTTCAATATTATTCAAAGTGTTGGTTTTGTCCTTATGTACGTAATTTTATTTACAACAAAAAATTGAAACATTTAGATTCCTGAAGATACTCAGGTAGGAACAGAAGTGCTGACGGTGACTGCCTCGGATAATGACGCAGGGATCCACGGGGAACTGACGTACCAGATTACAGGTAACGGCTAGATTACACCTTGTTGAAAAGATTTAATGGGGGAATGAAATGCATCAAAATATTTTATAAAACAAATATATTGATAAACGTCGCATTTGTTTTTGAAAGTTGTTTATTTAGTTCTTTTTAAAAATGGCACTCTGTCATTTGTGTCTTTTAAATATTTCCTTTTTCTTTGGGCCAACTGATACGTTAATATTTTTTCGTCGTACGTGTAGTGTATGTAATTTCATATGTAAGAGTGGAATTTTTAATCATATGTTTTTGCATTTTGCCGTACTTTTTGTATTTTCTCTCACTTTATTGGTGCCTGTAAGTAATAGAAATACCTTGTGGAAAATATTTTTGACTCCATCAAAGACGAAGAAAAACATAAAGTACACCCTTGCATTTCGAAATACTAAGATTATCTTAATACAAATTAGATGGAAACGATGACGATGCTTTCTTCATTCTAAAAACCTCAGGGAAGATTTATACAAAGAGAAGACTAGATTTTGAGACAAGGTCATCCTACTCTCTGACAGTAGAGGTCAAGGACGGGGGAGCTCGCACCAGTACCGCGGTGGTCAACATCACGCTGACTAATGTGAACGATAACCCTCCCGTGTGTTCTCCTGACCACTACAAGAAAACCGTAGGCGAGAACATCTCGATTGGAAACACTGTTAGTTCATATCAATAAGTATGATGTCCTTGAAAATTAATGTAAAGGTTAATACTTTTAATTTTGATCGTCTAGAATAATACATTTTGTAATGAAAGCAAAATTTTATTTTATCTTTCTGTTTATTTTAAACGGTGTCGAGTGAAAAAAAATTGCATTTAAATATTAAGATTAATTTTACAATTTAAATATATTTTATTCGATTATTGTGGAAAGGACTTATATAGGCAGTGCCTGCTGTCCAATCCAATTATGTTTATTCATAATAAAATATTGTTTAAATTAAAATTATTATTTATTGCCTCTTATGCCCTTAGTGTTTCTGTGTGTCAAAGAAAATTGTTGCTTTGTGTGTTTCTGTAGGTTCTCAATATTTCAGTGAATCAGAGTTATTTTCATTGCTCCTCAATAATTCCTTACGATTTTGGTGTATACGACAATGTTACTGTTTTTTTTTGCCTCCATAGGTCCTTAATATTTCTTGCTTGGATGAAGAGATTGGTACAGATCTACGTTATACGATTACATCCGGGGATCGCGGGGACCTTGATATAACATCCAGTGGCGCAGTGAGAGTTAAACGTGGTAATTTTTCAGTAATCAATCAAACCTTGATGGACGACACCCTATTATATATAAAGGTTAAGGGTTTGATCTCATATAATTTTGTTACTTACAATTTTGATTTCTTTTCAGAATTGGATTATGATAAAGGAATTTTTTCCTACCTCCTTAATATACAAGTGACAGACACCGTGCATACAGCTTCTGTAATCGTTTTGGTAAATTTAAATCCTATAAATGAATACCCTCCTCTGTTGGATCCGCTCTCAGTGGATGTTAGAGAGGATACAACACCTGGTACAGAGATCGCATCATTGACCGCCTCTGACCGCGACGCTTATCCCGACAATGTACTCTCTTTTGAAATAGTGTCAGGTAAATGTACTTTCATTTGAAATATTGTCGAGTAAAATGTTAAGACACGGACATTGTGATTGTGATTGAGAAAATATATTTACAAAAAAGGTTAATATTTATACCTTTTTTAATGTAACATTTTTTAATGTTACTAAAATGATTGTGGCTTTGTCAGTCATAGATACTACAAAGGAACTTGAATTAATTGCAAGATTAAGTGTTCTTGTCTTCCAGTACAAAATACTGCAATAGACGCCTTTATGATGGACAGTGTGACTGGTAAAATATACCTAACGCACTATTTAGATTTTGAAACGGTCCCGCTGTACAGGATAATTGTGGCGGCGGACGATGGAGGAACCTCAAAGGTACAATGCGATTCGCGTGATAATGTTTCATCTGTTTACAGATCAAGTTTAATCTATTCACCATGTTCTCATTAAAAGTTAAATGTTTCAGGTGTGCTTATGATGAAGTTTTGATTATTTCAATACTTTTGTTTAATCTATAATTGATGTTTGGATGTTACGCGATTAAAATATGAATGGATTTAGCTAGAACTCTGTCAAAATTATAAAACTGGATATCCATGAATACATTGTTTACACCTGGGGATGAAACACAGTTTATCCAATATAAAACATATAATTATATTTTGGGGAAACCCAATCCATGACAATAAACCATTTACATTATAATTCGTCCAAAATATGATTCATTTTATGTATAATTGTGACTATGGGTTTGTATTTGTTTGATTTGCAACTTGTACATTGTTTTTTTTAAATTCTAGTTTTACTTGAAAACAAACCCATGGTTATGAATAGAAATGCAAAAACTAGAAGAAAAAAATATCCATACCTATGTTGCAATTGAACTCTGTTTAATTCCAGGGGACCGGAACCGTCACGGTGTCGGTACAGAATGTCAATGACAACGCCCCCTATTGTCCAAAAACTGTCTTTAATGTCAGGATATCCGAACTGACAAGTAAGACTAATGCAGATAATATTTTTACACACGTACCGTTTTTATGCAAAACAAATATCTCCTGAAATAAAATATCATGGAATGACTTATTTATTCAAAATAAGAAGAAAAACACATACCTTTACGGAAAAAATGATACATTTTTGTCTTTAATTTTTTTTATAGAAAGATTTATTAGTTTTGTAATCATCTTGATGTCTTTTGTATACAGGAAAAGGCAGTGTGATTATTCCAAACTTTGGATGCTCTGATCGAGATCTTGATGACCTTTCTTATTCCGTCAACCAGATTCCCAGTGACAATGCATTTGAGGGAACCTCGGGACAGCTCACGATTAAAGGCAATTTTTATGTGAATTTAATTTCATTTATTCTACTGACTTAGATACAGGCAAAAACTTTTAGTCATTTTAATGAAACAATAATTATGGTTAATAAACTTTTGCAAGTTAAAATGTAATTGCATCGTGTATTCGTTCTACTTTTATTTTTATTGTCCAGACGAACATTATTGAATCTTTCTGTAAAACATGTTTTCCTTGAATGTGTTCAAAATGAAGCATCCCCTGGTTAGTTAAGCATCTGAATTTAGCTGCTATTTTTAGGAGATAACTAGGCTGACTAATAAAGACGTGTACATGTAGCTCTACAAAATTTGTATAAAATGATCGATATTAAGAAGTAATTTAATATCCATAATCTATATACCTTTTTATGAATTGTTTTTTCATACCAGGGAACTTGGATTATGAGACAACGCAATTCTACAATATAGAAATAAGCATCAGAGATGGCTATTACACAACAAAAGTTAGAGTCGCAGTAAACGTCATAAATGAAAACGAGGGACCACCCAAATTTATACACCCAGGTTTGCATAATTTAACAATTGAATTGCTATTCTACTGTGTATGCATGTATTGTATGAATGTCGAAGTACGATCAAATAAAAACATTATCTATCTTGTAGTTGAGGCAAAAAGCAAAATACTTTGCATTAGAATTAGCCTCATTTAAAAAAAATATACAATCATATTGAGTCAACATTTAAATGCATATTTTTCTAGATATACCAAAATTCTTCAGAGAGGATACAGATACAGGAACTGTCATAGCCACCGTAACGGCCGAGGATCCTGATAATGATCCTTTTATCTACTCCTTCCGAACGACTTATTCGGAGTTCTTACTGGATTCTAGGAGTGGAGAAGTCATCCTGACTAAACCATTGGACAGAGAAAAAACTTCTTACTATGAATTAGACATCGTGGCTTCGGATGGTACTAAATCATCAACCGCAACGGTGCAAATCACTGTAACTGACGTTAATGAACGTCCAAGATTCAGCAAAAAAAATTATGTGTAGGTTTTATAAATAAATTTCTATATCATTATTTGCTCTTCGTGCTACGTACTAAAAAAGTAACCCTGTTTATTCAATTTACAACAATTACAATATTGACTGGTTCTTCTGCCAAATCCATCATGAAGAAAAAAAACACTCCTTGAGATTTCTTAAAATATTGATGAACGATAGATATTTCACTAAGGTCTTTTTTGTAACATTTCTACTAAATTTCGTATCTGTGAATTAAATTTAATTTTCAGATTCTCCGTCGCAGAAAACACACTTGCTGGTTACAGTGTAGGAACAGTCTCTGCTATTGATGCAGATACAGGCGGAACAAATGGGTTACTCCGTCACACCATACTCTCAGGAAATGAAGACTCTTACTTTCAAATAGACCCAACAACTGGTGAAATCAGTGTTGCATCCCCACCCGATTTTGAAAACGCCAAGTCTGTTGTTCTAGTAATCCAAGTTACGGACCAAGGTTTCCCTTCAACATTTGAAGTCTGTACAGTCACAATAAACATTATAGATGTCAACGACAACCCACCAGAATTCTCTTCCTCTTCCATACGAAAATGGATTTCAGAAGACGCCTTGGTTGGACTATCTGTGATTCAGGTGTTTGCTACAGATGCCGACTCATCCTTAAACGGCAACAATAAGTTTACATTTGTATCAAACTCTGCGGTCCCTTTTCAAATTGATCCCGACAGCGGCATTGTGACTGTTAAAAATTCGCTTGACAGAGAAACAACAAGCAGGTAACCATACTTCAACTACATTTTTGTGTGTTTGCTTAAACTTTAAATACCGTAAAGTCTTTTAATATTATTTCCTTTGTTGAAGATACGACATGTTGATAACTGCAGTGGATAGAGGAACCCCTTCCTTAAAAGGCTTTTTTACACTCGAGATTTTTCTCACTGATGTTAACGACAATGCTCCACTCTTCATCGGAACCTATGATGCTACTGTTCCCGAAAATGTTTTGAAAGAAACAATAATATTTACTTTTACTGTCAATGATATTGATGACAATTACGATGAAAATTTTAACTATACTATATTATCGGGGAATTTGTACTCTAGTTTCAAACTAGATTCTCACAATGGAATCTTACAGGTGGCATCAGACTTGGATCGGGAGCGTTTAGACAAGTATGAGTTAGTTATTCAGGTTACCGATAGTGGAATTCCATCAAAATCCACATCTGTAACGGCCACTATTAATATTATTGACGTCAATGATGAATATCCAGTTTTCGAAATGTCTTCTTATATTTTCTCAGTCAAAGAGCACACAGTTTCTCCAACAGTGTTTGCCTTGATCAAAGCGACCGATAATGATGATGGCATAAATTCCAAGCTAAGATATAGCATAGCTACCAACTGGAAAGGTGCCTCAGGCATGTTCGGTATTAATGACACTTCAGGGGAAATCTATACAGTTGGAGATTTTGATCGTGAGTTAGAATCAGAGTTTTTATTGTGGATCCGAGTTCAAGATGGCGGATCTCCCCACTGGTCTGCGGAGGTCACTGTGAACGTCACAATAGAAGATATAAATGACCATACACCAATGTTTGGACAAAAAGAATATTCTGTATACGTGTTAGAAAACCTTGACAGAGGAAGCAAAGTCTTATCTACTGGAGCTGTAGACTCGGATGAAGGCCTGAATGGAGAAATCAAGTATGAAATAGATTTTACTACACAGCTAGGGACGCCTTTTGATTCGTTCTTCGGCGTGCGATCCTATTCTGGTGATATTATTCTAAGAGAGCGCTTGGATAGAGAAACATACGACAGTTTTACTTTCACCATTATAGCAAGGGATAGTGGATTGCCCCCTCTGTCTTCGAAAGTAAATGTGACCATATTTGTCCAAGATGTCAATGATAACAGACCACAGTTCTCTCCTGATTTTTACAATTCAGAAGCGTCTTTGAACGATTATTGTGATGCTTCTATAACTGTAGTTACTGCTGTAGACAGTGACATAGGAAGTAATGCCCTTGTTACCTATAGTCTTCTTGCTGATAATCCTGGACCATTCGTGGTCGATGATTCCGGTAAATAAACAACTAAAACGCTTTTTATTATTATCTTTTGTATAGTATTTTTAATATTGAAGGACAATTAAAATGTGTTAAAACAATGTCTTTTGTAGGAATAATCAAAGCAAATGCAGAGCTCCAAAAAGCTAAATATACGATAGAAATAATATCCTCAGATAAAGGAGACCCTCAGTTGAAGTCCTTAAAGAATGCCATCGTTAGAATAGATAGATTTGACCCTGAAGACACTGTCATCTCATTTTACCTCGACTTAACTTTGGTATCCTATTTATCCGTTGAGGAGGAACTATTAAATCACATAAAGGAGGTACTGAGGGCGTCTTTTCCAACAGCATATGTTAGAAAGTGGTGTGTAGAGGATAAAGTCAGGTAATTGTTTATTAATTGATAAAATAGTTTTAATCGTTTACTTAAAAATACTATCATTAGTAATGGTTGATGTTTACTACAGCTGTATAGTTTACAACGGTGTTGCAATGTGTTTTTTACTTTGTAAAGTAAACGATTTCACTATTATTTCAAATTAATTATTTGTCATGTTCTTCAAATCTTCCAAGCATGTTTTTAATATTTAGAAAAAATTACACTGAAACTAATATCACTTGTTTGAAATTCGAATGTTCATTGTCTTTTTACAAAATAAAATTAATCTAGAGTGAAGATGAATTTGAATCAAACTTTCTATATTTGCTATAAAAAATAAAACGGCATTCAGCTATAGTTAAATTTAGTTTGAACAGATCACCCGACCTGTTATATTAATATTGCTGTAATTTTATTACATGTTTTAATTTTTTTCTCATTGTCATCATTCACAAAATATATTGCTTTCAAGATTAGTGAAGTAACAAGGAAAAAGATGCATATTTTCTAAATTATTTTTATATTTTTATTTCAGATCAGTTCTTGTACATGTTTATGCTGTTAAAAATGATATAACAGAAAACATAAACAATTTGCAGAAAGAGAAAAAGTTCGTTACAAATGGGGAATTCATTAACCTCCTTCAACTTAATCCTAGTGAAATCCCAACTGTAATCGTAAACGGTAAATACATTGAAGATTTTCTTTGTGTAGCCGTTTTGTTTTATAGAACAGTTTTTCATAGTGTAGTACTATTCTTCTCAACTGTAATCGTAAACGGTAAATGCACTGAAATGAGAAAAGAGAAGATTTTCTTAGCTTAGCCTTTTCATTTTATAGAACAGTTTTTTCCTACGGTTGTACTATTCAGGTCAATAAATCTTGTAGAAAAATCATGGGATAAATATAGAATAGAAAAAGTTGTTCCATTTGGAGACAAACTCATCTTCCCTGCGCCCGAAAAGGTAACAGCACCAGAGGAGAAGGACGACTTGGGATTGATTCTTGGGATATTTTTTGGACTTCTTCTAGCTGTTTTAGCAGCTATTATTATTTTTTACTTGGTCTGGAGAAGGAAATTACGTAGAAAGAAAAAGTGAGCATTCCTAATACTTATAATAGCTGATGAATGATGATAATGAATGAAAATGTGTCATATCTTTTATAAGCCATTGGAATGAAAGATGAGGATCATTAAATGTGCTACTATACTTTCACCTCAGAAACAATGATGATGATGATGATGATGACGATGATGAAAATATGATCACTGTCTTTTTTCAAAGTTTTCATAATCTGTATTTGTTTTCCTTATTTTCTATCTGATAGAGACAATGAAACCACAAAGAGGCCCAGAGTTCAGATAATTGAGATCAGAGGAAAAGGTGGACGACTGTCTATTGACGAGGAAAGCGAGACAACTCACAACAAAAACCCAACCACCAAAACAACAACGACAACCGTTTCAGTTGTAACCCCTCTCCAACTTTCAGGTATCAATTTGTTTTCGCTTTCAAAAATTTCTTTGTATATTCAAAATTATATTTTATTCATATAATTTGAATTTATTAAAACGTTTAATACAGAATTTAAAAAAAAATAAATCAAAGCAATATGACCTAAGCATTGCCTTAAATTTCCATGAAATTATTACCTGGTTCTTTGTTTTTATTTTTTGAAATGTAATGTTTTTCGCAAGCAATAATCTTTACTTTTTATGCGCGATTCTTCAAAAAATCATCTCAAAAAAAGAAGGAAAAACATGGTCATATTTGTGTCAAGAACTTTTTTTTTATCGATTTAAAGACGAAGAAAGAAAATTTATCATTCTTTGCGTTTTCAATTTGTAATATATTTTGAGATTTTTTTTTCATTTCACAGATTCCAAGCTACATGACGTTGAGAAAGTAGAGGCATTTGATGGTCCTTTGATAAATGTTCCATCATCAGCGAAGCCAGGTTTTGATAGGTCATCCCCCGACCCATCTGTCTTATCTTCTAGACAGGATTTCAAAAGCGTCACTTTAAGTCCCTCTCTCCTCGGTAACACGATGTCAAATTCCTCAACACCCCTTCCTACTAAACCAGCTCTTTTTAATGCACACAGAAAGCGAGATTTTGGTGAGTTTTGGTGGTCTTAAATGTCAGATAACTTCATATTTTATGATTTTATGCATAGAAGGGAAACCGTTTATTTTATCTTTCAAATATAAAAATTATTAAAATTTATATTTTTGTAGGGAGACATACGTAAAATAACCTGTAAACTGATGTCAAATGATATATCAAAGTTTTTATACATAGCATACAAGAAAACTTAAATTATGTTATTACAAAGACGTAATTTAAGGGAATAATAAAAAGTGAGTCCAACATAGATGTAGACGTCTAAGGACTTAAAAAATGACTTTGCTGTCGTGTACATGTAAAAGAATTTACTAGATGTCCCCCCCCCCCTCCCGCAAAAAAATTACTTTATATATAAATTACTGAAGAATTTCAAATCTGTTATAAGTTAACAATTTAAGGTCTACGTAAATGTGTTAAACATGTTAAAGGGGAACAAAATTAATGTAGGATCTCGTTTCAACAATGGTTGACATTAAATTCAAAAAGTGTTGTACTCCCGCAGATGTTTGAGACTCGTGTGTTTAAGTTACCAATTATAATTCATTCTTTTTTCACCCAAAAGATAATGATTTTTATGCCCCATAAATTGAAGATTTGTTTCTTTTTTTGGAAGGGATGGGGGATTCTACATGTCTGTCTGAATATACTTATGATTGTCTTTTTATATGTTTGTTCTCGTTGACCTTGCCCGAAACTTTCGAATAGTTAATGTTTTCTTTCTTTTTTTACTTTACATGTATTTCGTGTTTCAGGTTCTTTCATTCGGTTTCAATATTTAAACACTGTATGAACTCTTGACCTTTGAGTGTTACCTACATTTTAAAAACTTTAACCTTGACCTCGGGTTGTTATACAGGACCATCAGCGTTTCATAAACATATTGTGTTTCAATTTTGTTGTATATAATAAATACATAAATGATAAAAATAGGTAAAAATAGTTTTTAAATATCGTTTATACTGTGAAGCGAATAAGTATATTCCTTCCTAGTGCAATAGTCTTAGTTCACATATTTGTAATGAGTTATGTATTACACTTGAAATAAAATAAAAGTTATAAATTCGTATATGCTAAATATATTTTTTCTATTTTAATTAATTTGTTTAGGTCTAAAACATACTGGCTTAAATTGGTCCATTATATTATTGTTTGACATTTACAGACTGGGTCTATATTATTATAGTTTTACAGTTACAGACTTAAAGTTACAGTCTGGGTCTGTATTGTTATCGTCATACAGTTACAGTCTAGGTCTATATTATTATAATTTTACAATTACAAACTGGGTCTATATTATTATCGTTTTAGAGTTACAGACTGGGTCTACATTAATATCTTTTTACAGCTACAGCCTGGGTCTACATTATTATCGTTTAACAGTTACAGACTGGGTCTTTATTTTTATCGTTTTACAGTTACATGCTGGGTCTACATTATTATCGTTAAACAGTTACATGCTGGGTCTACATTATTATCGTTTTACAGTTACATGCTGAGTCTACATTATTATCGTTAACAGTTACAGACTGGGTCTATATTATTATCGTTTTACAGTTACAGTCTGGGTGTATATTATTATCGTTTTACAGTTACAGACTGGGTCTATATTATTATTGTTCTACAGTTACATATATTTGTTTATATTATTGTCGTTCTACAGTTACAGGCTGGGTCTACATCATTATCGTTTAACAGTTACAGACTGGGTCTATATTATTATCGTTTTACAGTTACAGGCTGGGTTTATATCATTATCGTTTTATCATTACAGGTTTGGTTTACATTATTATTGTTTTACAGTTACATATATTTGTTTACATTATTATTGTTCTACAGTTACATATATTTGTTTATATTATTGTCGTTCTACAGTTACAGGCTGGGTGTACGAAGAAGACCCTGACACTCAGACCAGAAGATGGGTCCGTACACCAGATGGGGATCCTATTTTTGACGTCTCACGTGATTAGAAGCATAAGAGGATACTACAGCATTCCTATTTCTAATATTTAACATTGCATAAAATAATGCATTTCTTGTTCTGACCCATAAAACATCTATAAAAAGTATGCTTTAGTGTTCTTTATAATGTTTATTAAAATGCTAATACTATTTGTGTATTACCTTTTGGACATAGCAATTAAACAGCTTAGAGGTGTCTGAAAGATTTTGCTTTATATGACTAAATTCCTTCATTATTTATTATGACCTACATGGACAACTAAATAAATCTAATGTTTTCGAGGTAGTAGCAAAATTCAGTAAAAAATATTCATCTTAAACAAAATAAAATAACTGTACCATTCTTAAATTGTAGCCATGGCCTGACATAATTTTCTAACACCTCTGATATCTGAACAATGGTGTTAGAAAGCGAAGCGAACGATTCCTTACATAGCAGACCAATTTTAAGAGGTTTGGTTTTTGTATATGTAACACACACCCCAATTCAAGATCAGAAAGTGAGTGCCTTACCACTAAACCACTGTGACTTGCCCATAAAGCATTTTTTCTCCATTATTGTGTATGGTTCTTTATGTTGGTTTCATTTTTATTTCAATAGAACATGTGCACTACTTTGTTTTAATAAAATATCACGTATTTCTCAGACAATCAGATTGATTAAATTAATTAATCGTGAAAATGAAATAAATATAAAAATCCAACAGCAAAATATAAAGGGAAGAAAAACACTTGAGTGTGTACTAGAATAATTGTTCCAGTTGTGCAATTAATTTAAGTTCTTAGCTGTGACAAATGGTTTTTGACATAATTAAATTCTGATTTGCTGGCCTCAAAACTCATCTAATTACTTCCTAGTTGATGTTTTATTTTCATATCCAAATCCAAGTGTGTGGGAAAATACAAGGGAATTGCAGTGATCTCATATTTTATTCTCTGTGTTTTATAAATGCATATTAAAAAATGTTTTAAGAATAGTATATGATACTCACCTTTTTAAAGTAGATTATATTTTGGAGCGATTTACTCCTCTTATCTTTTCACCTAGTTCACTTTAACATTTTAAGAAATGATGCTTAATGTTATTTTAAATCATTTAAAAAAGAAATGCAAACAAGATGAAAATAAAGTTTTTAAAATGTATGTAAGTACTTGTTCGTCATCATGTGTTCATTTATAGTCTCAGAATACATAAATGATATATATCCAGACTTAGTTTTACAATAATCGTTCCATTTGCCCACAAAATACTATATTGTTCCCTTTTGAAAGACCTGGTCTACAAAAACCTCAAAGAAATGGTCAATCATAAACTCAAGCATCTTTTTAATATCAACACTAGAGAACTTGTGTGTACTATCAGAATATTTTTGTCCAATAGATGCTTTAATCCTGTATCAAAAGGAATGATATAAAAATGCTCAAGTAGTCAAGTAATCAGACAATAAGCAAATCTGGCATATGAAGAATTCCACAGGTGAATGTCCATATTAAGTATCAATTTCAAAAATATTCAAATTGCGCGGTGATACAGGTGTTGAACTAGCTAGTACTTTAACTTGCTGGTAGCAAATATCAATATCTATTTGTGTTTAAAACTCGGTTAAAGAAATAATAAAGCAATCTACTTCTATTTTAATATTTTGCGCATATAAGTGGTAATGTGTATTTCAAAATAAAATTAAAGTATTTAAATGAAAGAAAATATGAAGTCCATTTTCACAGTACATATCAAGAACATTTGAAACATAGATATTACAAATCATAGGTAGAATAAGGTGCCATCAAAAACTGAGCATCCTATGCCGACCGGTCACGCCCGCCATGTGCTTTTTGTCATGACCAAAAAAAAAAACAAACGAAAAATCATAGACAACTAAAGAATAAAGATGTAAAGAATGACCAAACAATTAGTTTCCCCCCTCCAGTTAGCATTTTACTCAATATCAGATTATATTGGAAGAATCAGGACTTGCGTCAAGAAGAATCCCTGCTGCCCTTTTTGTAATTTAGATAGTCTGTCCTGCTTGGGGGCATTAACAAAAAATAATCAAACAATAGTTACTAGATGGTAAAATATTAGCATTGTAATATAGTTTTCTGGTATGTAGAGGGAGAAATTTTTTAATCATACGGAGAGTAAATAACTTATAATTTACCGTTTTACAAACTGAATCAATATGATTTGCATACTGTAACTTGTTATCAATATGTACACCAAGAATTTTTTTCAGTTTCGGCTATTTCAGTTGCTTTGTCTGAGGCACGAATTTGTAAATTTGGATGATCTATTTTCGATTTTTCTTTGCTGTGTTATATTTATCATACATTTTGTTTTATCTAAATTTAAAACCATTCGATTTTGAGCACACCATTTTCTCAATCTCACATAGATTTAAATTTAGTGTTTTCTAAACATCTTGCATTATGATCATTAGAATACAGAGTAATATCATCAGCAAACATATCAATATTTGAATTGTTTACATGTAATGGAAGGCCATTTATGTACAATAAAAATAAAAGTGGGCCCAAAATTGACCCTTGTGGCACTCCTGATGTGACGGTTAGGATATTGGAGACATATGTTCAAAATTTAACACACTGGGTCCTGTCATACAGATATGACTTAAACCATTTTACAGCTGTTTGGTCGAATTTGTAATGGATTAATTCTCTAGAGGAATATCATGATTCATCAAATGAAATGCGCTACTGTGTACAGGGAAATTTTCGCCCCTTTCGTCCTAACCCCGGTTGGGCGAATTTAAAAAGGGGCGATTCCAAAGAACACAGAATAATTTCATAAACAAAACTGTGAGTGGGCGAATTTAAAACGGGGCAAAATTGTATGCAAGGGTGAAAGGGTGAAAATAAAGCGGGGCGAAAATAACCGTGTATACAGTATTAAAATCTATAAATGTAATACCGATTGATTTACCATGATTCATTGCATTATAAGTCGTCTTTCTGTTAGTTTCGTAAGTGATTTTTGACAAAAATGGAGTTTTTCTAAACCCCGACTGGGATTGTGTTAGTAGATCAAATCCATTAATGAATTTACATGTAGCTTAGCTACATATTTTTCTATCCATTTAGATACAGTTGGTAGAATAGAAATTATAGGACTATAATTATTCGGTCAGCTTTGTCACCTTTCTTTAAAATAGGTGTTACGTTGGCTTGTTTTAAATTTGTTGGGAATGCTAGCATAACTGAGATAAGTAATAGGTTTACATATATATATTTAGATGCGGCTTTCAGAAGACGCGGAACAATAAAGTCAATGTCAGCTGATTCATTGATATTATATTATGAATACTAAAGAAGATTTCCTCATGAAGCTTAGACCTAACAAAGTTACATGATATATTAGGATTATAATCATGTTTTTTGCATTTTCAAACGAAGCTTGTTAGATACATACGTAAAGTGTTTATTAAAAGTTTTTGCAATGTCCTGTAAATTATGAACAATTTCCCTATTAGAGAACACATGCGATGGAGATGTTATGTTCTTTGAATTACATGTACATGTTAATTGATTAAGATAGTTCCACATTTCTTTGGGATTTGAACTCTGTTCAATCCCTGTTTTATAGTAAGATAATTTTGATTTGTCTATAAGAAGACTAATTTCGTTTCGATAAAGAAGCTATTGTTAATTGATATTGTGTCATCGATATATCTAAATGTCGAGTTGAATACCACAGAAAGCGTTTCCTTTTTCTCATGTTGAAGTTTCTGAATACATTCTGCTAAAAACCAGCATTTATTTTTAAAAAATCAATCTGCTGACGTTTTGATGCTACTAATTTTGGAAAGAAAATTATTTAAAAAAATATATTTAAGTTGAGATGAGATCTACATCTTATGTGCCGTACATTACTTTTATAATATATTGTTGTACAGCACTCCTGCATGGCGATTTTCCTCCAGTTCTGTTTACATCATAGTAGGGGTAAAGGAAGAAGCGTCGATATTTCAAGAGAAAAAAAAAGAGTTGACCAATCCTTTAACACCCGAATATTGACATTTTCTGTTCAGCATGCGTGAAAAAAATCAATTTTATAGAATTAAAGTGTCTTCTCATCCTAAATAATGTGTGTTAACGAAAAAAAAAATCACAGTTTAAAAAAACAAAACATGAAGACGGGATTCCTCTCATATTTATTGTATTCAATATTTAATGAAATTTTCAGAGATTCGTGAAACCATTATCATCAGGTGATTGAATCAATAAGAATAGATTTAAGATTTTATTTTAAGAGCAAAACCAGGTCAAGGTCTTTATATTCTTCCGTGATATTAAAATAATACATGACCATACTGATGCTAATCATTCAATATATTTTACTATTTCAAAGGATTACATATATAAGTGTTTCTCTCTGCTCCTATATTGTATTGTTTTATGGACTTTTGATCTTGAATACTGTTCGTTATCTGCACATATCTTATTCCTTTAATCTTTGTCCAAAAATAAAAATATCTCTCCAAATAAGTACTATCTGATGATACTATGAGATGATACTTAAAGTAAGACAACTATTTTTTTTTTTTAGTATTTATTTGATGTATTTTGAAACTTTGGTATATAGCTATTAATTTCAATCATTAAGATAATTTTTTATTCATTGATTGTTTTAATATTTCAAATCAATTCGTTGTTATGTAGATAGGAAGCAAAAAGAGGATATTTTCATACGCCACAGTTCCACCAAAAATATAGTCCCTATTAGATTACTGCTTCGCTTCACTCTCTGCGTTGATATAGAAAGCCTCTCTTTCGACTAATACAGAGAGGTAAGGCTGTTTAAAATGAAGGATAAACAGGCATATGCTGTAGCCAGCTTATGGATAATATTGATCATAACGAATTCAGAAACCGAAAGTTTGGAGGTAAATGGAGTCACAATCGGGTTTAACAAGACGTGTTCATCTCATGTAAGTATGTTATTTTCTAGAGGGAGATTGTATGCATTTGATTTACATGGATTATTTGTTTACCTTTTAATATTTCATTAAAATACACCACACGAATTTGCTTGTAATTTGCTTGTAAATTTTTGCACAAACCAAGATAATAAAGTAATTAATATATGAATCTGAATAATTCATTTAAAAAATGCACGATGTTGCCCTGTCACAAAAGTCCATTTTTGATCACAGATGATAATTGATACATTTGTATAATTCTTATTCATATGTTAAGTATTGATGAAGTAAAAGGTTAAAACGGTTTCATGTATCATTTTTGTTCGATTTTCATCCGATTAGAAGCTTCCCGAAAATCGTCTCGACTATTGTCTCCATCATTCAGACGTTTTTATCACACAAATTGAAATCAGTTAAATGATCAAGACTAATTTTGTTTGCATACTTCATTCATTTCCTGAGTGCCAATTGATAGCAACATTAATATATGTTTCCTTGTTAATATATTTTGAAGGATTTTAGTAGTACCATTGCATATATTCCACAACACATTTGTTGGTTAGTTATGATACTCGCCATATATGGCACGCCAAATTCACAAAAATGAGCTAAACATGGTTTCACAGTTGATAAACTAGATTTATCGACTGTAAACAGTAAACTACAAACCAAATAGTTTACAAACCGTGAACTATAGTTAACAATTCGTTAACTGTACTTTTCATATCTAAAACTATATTTTACGGTTGTTACATGTAACTATAGTTTACGTATGCTTATCTAAATTTATCTGTCTGTAATTATTCGTCAACAATAGATTTTGTTGACAAAAATGGATTCACGTCTGTAATATATAATTTACAGTCGTGAACTACAAATTCAATTAAGAGATATAAACCATAGTTTACAAATCGTGAAACTATATTTATCAGATAATCTATGGTTTGCAATCGCAAATGATTGTTTTTAGTGTTTAGTATAGTTTACGATTCTGAAACATAGATTATCGCGTTAACTATGGTTTACAGATGTAAAATATAGATAAACGTTGTTAACTATAGTTTACAATCCGTAAACTATAGTTTACAACCGATATACCTAGTTTATTGACTGTGAAGCTATGTTTAGCTCATTTTTGTGAATTTGGCGTGCCATACTTCGGTTCTATGATGATATATTCTGTTGCCAAAATATATTGAAAGCTGCATGGATATTTAAAAAAACATAAAACATGTTTCAAAAATAAAGAATTAAATCCAATTAAAACTAGTGCTAATTGTAACGGGGACCGTTACAGATGTTCCCCAAACGCTCCCCAACTCCCTTTTGTAATCATATTCCCTGTAGGCGTAATTAAATAAGACAAACTCTACGCATTTGAGACTTTAACAACGTTTACCAAGAAGTGTACCATGTTCATTCAAATTTTATTATTGCACACTTGCGCATGTGAATGCATGTGCGTAATGACCATATCATATTGTCTACACAATCTATATATTTTAATATGCTAAATATAATCCAAAAATATATAAAAAAAAAAAAAAAACGGTCATTCAAGTGTATTTTTGATTTTACCCATTTCACGTGCACGCACGTGCATACATGAGCATGGTGACCATACATTCTTGTAGAAGTCCATTACATCTATCTATGTTCTAAATCCCACCCCGTTTGATTGAAAACCAAGGGAGTTATACCTGTTTAAAGTTTCAGCCAATCAGATTGCAACGCATGTACACGCACATGTATGCATGTGCATAGTGACCATACCTTCTTGTAGAAGTCCAGTATATATATCTATGTTCCAAATCCCATCCTGTTTGGTTGAAAACCAAGGGAGTTATGGCTGTTTAAAGTTTCAGCCAATCAGATTGCAGCGCACGTACACGCACGTGTATGCCTGCGCATGGTGACCATACCTTCTTGTAGAAGTCGATTATATATATCTATGTTCCAAATCTTATCCTGTTTGGTTGAAAACCAAGGGAGTTATAGCAATTTAAAGTTTTAGCCAATCAGATTGCAGCGCACGTGCATGCACGTGTTTTCATGATAATTGCTATATACCATCTTGTAGGATGTCCTTATGCATGGCTATGTTCAAAGTTTCAAAGGATTTCGTCAAAAAACAAGAAAGATATAGAGACTTTAGTTTCAGCCAATCAGAGCAAAGCGCACGTGCATGCGCGTGGGATCTTGCTATTTTGACCAAGTCATCTTGTCTATAGTACTAATATATCTTTACACTATGAGTTTCAAAGCATTTCATCAAAAAATAGAAAAGTTAAGGCAATATACATTATATTGGTCATTTCACATGATGCACGTGCGCGCTCTTGCAAGCACGTGCGCACAAAATGACCTTGATTCCGCAAATCTACATAACATGTCTACTGACCCTAAAAAGGGTTTACCTACATCGGATCAACAGTTTACAAGATCACTCCCGGACAAAAAAGTACCCAGGAAGAAGAAGAAGAAGAAGAAGAAGAAAAAAAATAATAAAAATACTTTATGGAATTTAGACTTAATCAAGGTCTTCCAAGAAAAATACAATATATTAAAAAAATAGGCAATGCACGCGTGTTCATGTGCGTAACGACCATATTATCTTGTCTACACTATCTTAAATTTTAATAATATCAAAGCATTTAATCCAAAAGTATTAAAAAATGCACTCATTCGAGTGTATTTTTTATTTTGCTCATTTCACGTGCACGCACGTGCAAGCACGTGCATAATGACTACACCTTCTTGTAGTAGTCCCTTATATTTATCCAAGTTCTAAATCTCATCCTGTTTGTTTGAAAAACAAGAGAGTTATAGCCATTTGAAGTTTCAGCCAATCAGATTGCAGCACACGTGCATGCGCACGATTTCATGAATATTTTCTATTTCATATTTTAGGATATCGTAGTGCATGACTATGTTTTAAATTTCAAAGCATTTCGTCAAAAAACAAAGGAGATATAGCCATTTAAAGTTTTAGCCAATCAGATTACAGCACGTGCGCATGCGCATGCTTTTATTAAAATTTTAATATGTCTTGCTGTAGATCTTCATAATGTAGGACCATGTTCAAAATTTCAAAAGATTATGACAAGAAACAAGAAAGATATTGAGACTTTAGTTTCAGCCAATCAGAGCAAAGCGCACGTGCATGCGCGTGAGATCTTGCTATTTTGACCATGCCATCTTGTCTATA
>NW_026918357.1:0-77500 GCF_032062105.1 Saccostrea cuccullata | reverse complement strand
TTTAGTAGCGAAAACTGCTTTAGATATGAACTGAAGATTAATTGGAGATGATAGTTCATGACTTATAGCGTTGCAGAATCGCCTTTTCGTGCGACGTCAATACTTCCGGTCGAAACCGGAAGCGAATTTAAAAAACGTAATTTTTCAACTTTTCTTTTTCAATATTTTTGTTTAAGAATTGAATGGAGACCCTTTTGCAGAAGCCAAATATGTAGTTTGTTTGAAAATCGAAAAAGCCAATCTCAAGATATTTGCATTTGAAAACGCGAAGCGGCGATCCCGATGGCCGAATGGTTAGCGCGTTGGATTGTCACGCGGGCGACCCGGGTTCGATCCCCCGTGTGTCCAAAAAATTTTATCACTTTTTCTTCTCTATTTTTCGATTTTAATTAATTTTAGACCATTTGCAACAACATATTTTCACTTTTTAAGCATATCTTACGTAATAAGGGGTCACAAGGGGCCAGAATGCTAAATCTTTGACGCTTCATATCTCGAAAAGGGTGAATATTTTGATAAGCAGTATTGAACAAAAGATGGTTAGAATAAAGTTCTAAACAATATGCATACTTTGAATTTTTGTAATACGGCCCCATTAAGGACTTGAAGGAGTGGCCCCTTAATATTTCAATTTAGCATATCTCCACAACGAATAAAAAATTTCTAAATAAGCGTTGAACAAAAAAGCTTCAAAATCACAAGATCTTTCATTTGATATCTAGAAAAAGGGGCTGACCCCTCAAATTAGGGGCTCATGGGAGCCAAAAGTCTTTTATCTATATCTCTCTAATGATCAATATTTTGTTGTACATTACTGAAGCAAAAGTATTTATCTTAACACATTGCAACAATATATGATACAATTTTGATCATATGTTACGTAATTAGGGGTCAGAAGGGGCCAGAATGTCAAATCTTTGACGCTTTATATCTCGAAAAGGGGGAATATTTTGATAAGAAATATTGAACAAAAGATTGTCAGAATAATGTTCTACACAATATGCATACTTTGAATTTTTGTAAAACGACCCCATTAAGGACTTGTAGGAGTGGCCCCTAAATATTTCCATTTAGCATATCTCCACAACGAATAGAAATCTCTGAATAAGTGTCGAACAAAAAAGCTTCAAAATCACAAGACCTTTCATTTGATATGAAGAAGAAGGGGTTGACCCCTCAAATTAGGGGCTCAGAGGGGCCAAAAGTCTTTTATCTATAACTCTCTATTGATCAATATTTTGTTATACATTACTGAAGCAAAAGTATTCATCTTAACAATTGGCAACAATATATGATACAATTTTGATCATATGTTACGTAATTAGGGGTCACAAGGGGCCAGAATGTCAAATCTTTGACGCTTTATATCTCGAAAAGGGGGAATATTTTGATAAGCAATATTGATCAAAAGATTGTCAGAATAATGTTCTAAACAATATGCATACTTTGAATTTTTGTAAACTGAACCATTCAAGACATAAGTGACTCCTAAATATTTCTATTTAGCATATCTCCACAACGAATAGAAATCTCTGAATGAATGTTCAACAAAAATCTTCAAAATCTCAAGACCTTTCATTTGATATCAGAAAATGGGGCTGACCCCTCAAATTAGGGGTTCAGAGGGTCCAAAAGTTTTTTTATCTATAACTCTCTAATGATCAATATTTTTTGATAAGTATCCATCATGAGAAGCACAGATATTCATCTTAACGATTTACAACAATATCTTATAAAATTTTGATCATATGTTACGTACATGTAAGAAGTGGTTGCAAGGGGCCAAAACGATATATATTTTTTTATGCATTTCGTTTCGAAAAGAAGGAGCATTTTTATAAGCCATATTGAACAAAAGAAGTTCAGAATATCGTGATAAAAATCAGAAACTTTAAATTTAAGGAAAGAAAACTTAATGTCATTCTTTTTTAACGAATATCTCAGTCAAAATCACATCTCATCTTATCGAGAAATTCAACGGAAGACCTACTCGTTGCTCGCAACGAGATCTCATCTAGTTATTATTCTTTTTTTTCTTACCGATTTTGTGCACGCGATTTCTCGAAAACGGCTCAATGGATTTCAACGAAACTTTCAGGACTTATGTAACATTACTTGAACCTTATGCATTTTTTTCCGTTTTGATGACGTCACTTCCGGTTTGGAAATATTGCCGATTTTATGAATTTTAAAGGGTCAGGTTGTCTCCAGACTTTCTCAATAATGGCTCTAGATAGAAACATGAAACTTTTAGGTATGATAGAGCAAAGTCTATAAATATGCGTAACGTCTTTCGTTTTTCCGGAAGTGCAGTACGTCGGCGCTGCTATGGCTCGAAAAATGACAAATCGCAAATTTCAAAATTTTTAACACCTTTTCTACGATATCTTTTTACCTGTAAACGTTTTGTTTAAACATATTGAACAAAAGAAGTGTAAAATTTCAAGATCTTTCAAATGATATCTTAAAAAAAGGGCTGGCCCCTAAATTTAAGGGCCTGGAGGGCCGAAAGTTTTTCTTTCATAAGTCAAAAAGTATTAAGAATTTGTAAGAGGTCAAGAAGCAAAGTTGTTCAAAATGTCAAGCTTAATCTATTGGCGTCGTCAAAATACGTCCGGCGTCGTCACTTCCGGCCAAACCGGAAGTAGTCGGAAAACGCGTTTTTTTGCCGTTCTTGACAAGTTTTGTAGTTACACATGTCTCTGGAAGCATAAAAGGTAATTTTTCCGTTCGTCGTCGTCACTTCCGGTCAAACCGGAAGTAGCAAAAAATGGCTTCTTTTGAAGGTTCTGATGCAAAAATGAAATTATAAAGTCACTGGAGACTTTTTAGCTCATTGTTTTGTTTTGTTCTGTCACTTCCGGCACTTCCGGTCAAAACCGGACGGAAGACCTACTCGTTGCTTGGCAACGAGCTTTGCTCTAGTTATTATTATTATTATTCTTTTTTTTCTTACCGATTTTGTGCACGCGATTTCTCGAAAACGGCTCGATGGATTTCAACGAAACTTTCAGGACTTATGTAACATTACTTGAACCTTATGCATTTTTTTCCGTTTTGATGACGTCACTTCCGGTTTGGAAATATTGCCGATTTTATGAATTTTAAAGGGTCAGGTTGTCTCCAGACTTTCTCAATAATGGCTCTAGATAGAAACATGAAACTTTCAGGTATGATAGACCAAAGTCTACAGATATGCGTAACGTCTTTCGTTTTTACCGGAAGTACAGTACGTCGGCGCTGGCTATGGCTCGAAAAATGACAAGTCGCAAATTTCAAAATTTAATACACCTTTTCTACGATATCTTTTTACCTGTAAACATTTTGTTAAAACATATAGAACAAAAGAAATGTAAAATTTCACGATCTTTCAAATGATAGGTTAGAAAAAGGGCTGGCCCCTAAATTTAAGGGCCTAGAGGGGCCGAAAGTTTTTCTTTCATAAGTCAAAAAGTATTAAGAATTTGTAAGAGGTCAAAGAAGCAAAGTTGTTCAAAATGTCAAGCTTAATCTACTGTCGTCGTCAAAATACGTCTGGCGTCGTCACTTCCGGCCAAACCGGAAGTAGCCGGAAAACGCGTTTTTTTTTGCCGTTCTTGACAAGTTTTGAGGTTACATATGTCTCTGGAAGCATAAAAAGTAATTTTTCCGTCCGTCGTCGTCACTTCCGGTCAAACCGGAAGTAGCAAAAAATGGCTTATTTTGAAGGTTTTGATGCAAAATTGAAATTATAAAGTCACTGGAGACTTTTAAGCTCCTTGCTTTCTTTTGTTGTGTCACTTCCGGCACTTCCGGTCAAAACCGGACGGAAGACCTACTCGTTGCTTTGCAACGAGCTTTGCTCTAGTTATTATTATTTTTCTTCTTCTTCTTCTTCTTCTTCTTCTTCTTCTTCTTCTCCCTGGAACTTTTTTGTCCGGGAATGATCTTGTAAACTGTTCCTCCGATGTAGGTAAAACCTTTTTAGGGTTAGTAGACATGTTATGTAGATTTGCGGAATCAAGGTCATTTTGCGCGCACGTGCTTGCAAGAGCGTGCACGTGCAACACGTGAAATGACCAATATAATAGATATAGCCACAACTTTTCTTTTTTTAGATGAAATGCTTTGAAACTCATAATGTGAGGATATATTAGTAGTATAGACATGACGACATGGTGAAAATAGCAAGATCTCACGCGCATGCTCGTGCACTTCGCTCTGATTGGCTGCAACTAAAGTGTCAATATCTTTCTTGTTTTTTGACGAAATCCTTTGTAATTTTGAACATAGTCATGCATTAGGATATCCTACAACATGAAATAAAGCAATTATCATGAAAACACGTGCATGCACGTGCGCTGCAATCTGATTGGCTGAAACTTTAAACAGCTATAACTCCCTTGGTTTTCAACCAAACAAGATGGGATTTGGAATATAGATAGATATAATGGACTTCTACAAGTAGGTATGGTCACCATGCACATGCATACACGTGCGTGTACATGTGCTGCAATCTGATTGGCTGAAACTTTAAACAGCTATAACTCCCTTAGTTTTCACCCTAACGGGGTGGAATTTAGAACATAGATAGATGTAATGGACTTCTACAAGAAAGTAGTCACCATGCTCATGTATGCACGTGCGTGCACGTGAAATGAGTAAAATCAAACATACACTTGAATGAGCGTATTTTTTAAATAATTTTGGATTAAATACTTTAATATTCAGTGTATTAAAAATATAGATTGTGTAGACATGACGCAAATGCATTCACATGTTCACGCGTGCAATGCTAAAGTTTAAATGATTTTTGTACACTTCTTTGTAAATGTTGTTAAAATCTCAGATGCATAGAGTCTGTCTTATTTAATGAAGCTTAAAGGGAATATGACACCAGAAGGGAGTTGGGGAGCGTTTGGGGAACATCTGTAACGGTCCCCGTTACAATTAGCACTAGTTTTTCTTCTTCTTCCTGGAACTTTTTTGTCCGGGAATGATCTTGTAAACTGTTCGTCCGATGTAGGTAAAACCTTTTTAGGGTTAGTAGACATGTTATGTAGATTTGCGGAATCAAGGTCATTTTGCGCGCACGTGCTTGCAAGAACGTGCACGTGCAACACGTGAAATGACCAATATAGTAGATATAGCCACAACTGTTCTATTTTTAGATGAAATGCTTTGAAACTCATAATGTGAGGATATATTAGTAGTATAGACATGACGACATGGTGAAAATAGCAAGATCTCACGCGCATGCACGTGCACTTCGCTCTGATTGGCTGCAACTAAAGTCTCAATATCTTTCTTGTTGTTTGACGAAATCCTTTGAAATTTTGAACATAGCCATGCATTAGGATATCCTACATAATGAAATAAAGCAATTATCATGAAAACACGTGCATGCACGTGCGTTGCAATCTGATTGGCTGAAACTTTAAACAGCTATAACTCCCTTGGTTTTCAACCAAACAGGATGGGATTTGGAACATAGATAGATATAATGGACTTCTACAAGTAGGTATGGTCACCATGCACATGCATACACATGCGTGTACATGTGCTGCAATCTGATTGGCTGAAAGTTTAAACAGCTATAACTCCCTTAGTTTTCACCCAAACGGGGTGGAATGTAGAACATAGATAGATGTAATGGACTTCTACAAGAAGGTATGGTCACCATGCTCATGTATACATGTGCGTGCACGTGAAATGAGTAAAATCAAACATACACTTGAATGAGTGTATTTTTTAAATAATTTTGGATTAAATACTTTAATATTCAGTGTATTAAAAATATAGATTGTGTAGACAATATGATATGGTCATGACGCAAATGCATTCACATGTGCACGCGTGCAATGCTAAAGTTTAAATGATTTTTGTACACTTCTTTGTAAATGTTGTTAAAATCTCAGATGCATAGAGTTTGTCTTATTTAATGAAGCTTACAGGGAATATGGCACCAAAAGGTAGTTGGGGAGCGTTTGGGGAACATCTGTAACGGTCCCCGTTACAATTAGCACTAGTTAACATTGAAATAGCACGTCTTGGTCACTTATGAAAGGTAAATTGAATAGGAGTAAAATATATGTTTAATCAATAGATATTATGATTGAAAGGGAGGAACGCACAATGCCCATAGTGTCAACAACAAAAAAGCGTCGGCTCGCCATAAATCGAAGGTTTCAATGATTGGATCTGTTTTTGTCCTATCTTAAATTTTCAGCCAGAGAGCTACAGTTCCAAGTTCAGCCAGAGAGCTACAGAGCTAAATCGTGTCTTGTGATCAATTTAATATGATTAATATTCTGTTTGAATTTTCAGGAAGCTTTGATGTTGTGAAAGGTTTCGAACTTATCTTCACATATAATAGAGATGTGAAATATGGCTGTTTGATATTTGACTTATCCGCACAGAATTTGACATACAATGATGTGGTTCAGGCAAGTAGAAACTTAAAGATCTTTCATTAATATAAAATGTTTATTGGTGCAGCGATAAAGATTGCTTGTAATTCTGTCTGTAACATATATTTTAAATTGAAAACTTGGTATAAAGCATGTTACACAGGTATTGCAAAAATATTATGTAACAAAAAATCAAAATAATTGTTTATGTTTTGTTTTGCATTTTAACAGAAATGGTTTCAAAAAAGAAACTTTTGCTAAACTTTTTGATTTTAATAAGTTCATAGGATTTTAGTGACGTTGTTTTTCTAAGAAAAGCTTGCATTAAACTTTAGACTGGTTTTTGGACTGAGATCTGGCCCATGGCCACAGCAAATCCTCCCATTGTTTTTCTGGTCAGTAGGAGTCTTCCCCCTGCACCTGCGCAGTACGATCGATACCTCAACGTAACCGAAAACGTCCAAAACGGGGAGTATGGCGTCTGTGTACCGAATGGAGGATGCGGTATATTTTATTTCTATTAAATATGTTTTTTTTAAATATGACAATACAAACATAGCTTTTTTTATTTTGGACAATAATCATGTAAGTACGACATATATGAAACATGTGGAGATGAGATAATGCACAGGACTCCAGCTCGAAAGTCCATTGAACATTTCAAAATAGGAGCGTAGCAAACACGGACTTTTCTGAAATATCAGAAGTGAGATCAGGTGCCATGAAGCAGTACACATACCCTACCCGCTGGCCACACCGTTATGATCCGGAAATAAAAACAACAAAAAAATCGGAAAAAAATCCATGGACAATTCAGTGTGTAAATAATAGCATAAATGTATCTCTGTTTGTAATGACTTTTATGAAGTATCAGTATCCAACGTAGATATGATAATCAAATTTATATTGGTTGTTTGGAATATCAAAAATATTCAAACTGACATGATTTTGAAGAATTTCCTCTTAAAAAAGGGAGCTTTGAGTATAAGTTGGATTACCATTAGTAAAATGAAAACAAAGATCCTCTAAAATACATTTTATATGATTGAAAGTCCGGGGGAGTGAAGGGGGGGGGAGGTTATACCAACAAAAAAGGTAAGCCCCAAATTTAATGCCTGAATTATTTCTATTTAAAAAAAAACACTGGGGATTAACCCCCTCCCCCTCGGTTCCAATACCTATGAATATGAATTACATACTTTTTTATTTCAAATTTACAGTTTCTACCTTTAAATTCAATACAGGTAGCGATGTAATACCACCAAGTCAGTGGGTAACCACAATATTTTATAAGACCACCACAAACAGTTCTGGACCTTTCAATAACCTGGAGATGAGTTTTGCTTTGGGACCCCCGGAGTACAAATTTAATGAGTACACTGTCAGCCTAGAAAACGTTAATGATTCCAAACCAATCATAATTCGCAACATGCCAAAGGAAGTAAGGCTTACTATAATTTTTTTTTTTACATTCTGACAGTTGTAAAATAAGATCCTGCAAAATGATATCGTTTTCCTTATTAGAAGCCGCACCACGTGTTTACAAGACTTTCGCCTGGACAATATGTGATAAAGGTAGGTGATGTTGCAATTTATGACATGTAGATATGTTGATGAAAGGCAAATAACGCTTTAGTGAAGAAAAGGTTCAAGTAAGAAAATGGATTAAAACTTGAAGACTTATAAAGGCAAAAAAAAAAAAAAGAACAATGAAGATCATATTCTTTCAGATTGAAAATCTTTCATTTATATTACACCGTTCACGGTAGCTCAGTCGGTAGAGCGCTCGCTCCGTGATCGGGAGGTCGTGAGTTCGCATCTCGGCCGCGACCGACCTAGTCGTTAAAATTGGAAGCAACTGTTCCTTCGCCATGCGCTCGGCACTTTGAAGTGAAAGTTGCAGGTCCTTCGGATGAGACCTTAAAAACCGAGGTCCCGTGTCAGCGGCAGGCGTTGGCACGATAAAGATCCCTCACAGTTCAATGGCCCTGAGTGCCGAGTAAAGGTCAAAATTTGAAGCCCTTCACCAGCATACGGTGACGTCTCCATATGAGTGAAAAATTCTCGAGAGGGACGTTAAACAATATATAATCAATCAATCAATCATTTATATTACAGATTAAACCATATGATGAACATTCTAACGATAGGAATCGATGTCTATGTAGAAATGAATTCCTAGCATGTTTAGCCTGCAAAACGACAGTTACCAATGAAATAACAGTGGGATATACCCAGAGTAAGTAATTTTGGTTTTACTATCCCATGGCATTTATTTTCAAACATTTCTTGACCATCTCGATCATACATAATCATTATTGTCTCAGTGCCCTGTTAAAAATATGTCCCTAAATTATGAAACAACTTGTATGCATAAAATTTTAAACCGCACATCTAAGAAAGTTTATCTAGAGGTTTTCATTCTTTCTCTTGTATTAATTGCGTTGTATTCTCCTTAGATGCGGTTTTAGGACCATGCCAAACATTTTACTACTCTGCCATTGATTACAAATACAATGAAATAGTTCTGCCCCCTACATGCAAGATAAATTATTTTAACATGCAAGAAAAACATGTCAACATGCAAGGTAATTACATGTATGTCTACGTGCAAAATAATTAACGTATCGCCAAACTCCGCCCATCGCGCTATGGGAGATAACTCCTACGGTGCTCCGACATCATCAACATAGGGAGTAAATCAGTATAAGTCGACGCCGGTTGATTTGACCGAAGTTCCTGATGATTTGCTGCAAAATATTTGCCATTCGAACCCACTTTGAGACAAAACAAAGGGCAAATGCTTTTACAAAATCTTTCATACATTTCATTCACTTGAAATACCGTAAATCTGGAAATATTTGCTGTAGATAAATTTTTAGCAAATTTGCGAGTTCATTGCATTCGCAAAAATATTTTTCTTAAAAATAAATCACCAATAAGAAAATGTTAACAAAGTAGTGGTCATTCGCAAAATTTTGAAGCGTAAAAATTAATCAACAGCATTTTGACCCGAATTCGCAAAATAGAATCGACGTAAAAATTTCCTGATTTGCGGTATTCAAAAATGATTCCGTATTATCCCTTTCTCGGAAATTTATCGAAGCATGATAAAGTTCGAAATCCCTCATACTGTAATCATCTATGTCGACGAAGACAGAAGGACATTGTGACTGCAAATCTGGGTAAATGATAAATTACAACAACGACTTTGAATTCAATTTGTAATGTTATAATTTTATTAAATCAGCAATAATATACAAAACCATTCCGACATTGTCAACTAAGACATGCTTTTAGTTTCTATCTATAAGGAGGCGATCATTTGATTCTGAATATGATGTCTGGCTAATAAAGGAGTTGAGTCAGTTTGGAAATAAATGAACTTTCCACAACTGGAAGAAAATAAATAATATGCCCCCCTAACTCCCCCCCCCCCCCCAATAATCTTGGGTTGTCGACGTTGTCGACGGTGTTTCCCTTTTTTTTTGCTTGTTCGACTTTTTCAGTGAAGCGGAGAATAAATGAATAAATAATCTGCCATTGGAAATAAATAATTCGTCATGACAATAAATAATCTGACTCTGACTCGGAAAAAAAAAATTGCAAGCCCCTCTCCCCTTCCCGAATCAAATGGTCGTTCCATAAATCTCTCGGGCTCCGATAATATCGACTCTGAAAAAATCTTTCTTCTTTACTTTTAAGTTCTGGTGGAAAATGTGCACACTTTTTAGCAATAATAGATAGTAGTGCATGAAGATTTTGAATAATTTTGGTCAGATATATACCGGTATTATATAAATCTAATATACAAAGTTCGTGTTTTTCTGGACAACCCTCAAATAACAAAGTCGGACTAATTCGTTAAAGATATTGATTATAATTCCGGTAATGACAATGTATGTCTTTATATAAAAAAATAAAGTTATTAAATAAATTCAATATTTTGCCAATACGTGATGGTGTTCTTAATAATTAAATAATGCTGGTATTGAGGGGGGGGGTAATTTAAATTTAATTTTTAGCGATAAAATATAATCATTTTTAATGGGTAGATTAAATCGAATTTAATTTTTTCAAGTGAAAAATAAAAGTTCATAAACTTAATCCTGCATATGCAATAATAACTGGTAATAAAAACTGGTAACTTTCAGACACAAGTCAACAATATAAACACGATAAATGTGAAATTAGAAACTCAAAAATCGTAATGTTCGTTTTTAAAATGTGTATGTATTTTGACCATTACTTTGAGGGTACAATATGCACGAACGTACATGTAGAAGTGTTAGAGACTGATTAAGCATAATTATCTACCGGTATCATATGTAGATATTTACAGATATTCTATTATTCACAAGTTATTTTTATATTTTTAACTAGAGTAGAAGACAGTCTGTCAAATGAATCTCGATACTGTGTATACCATTTATACTGTGCATGAATTTATAAATACCAATTTTTTGCGTATCAAACTAAGAAAGTATACATTTATATAAACATGACAAACAAGTAAACGAGTTTTATTTTATTTTCTGACCAAAATATTTAGAAGTCCCAAAACGTGTAAACCCAAGTCCCGAAATCATGCGAAATGTGTTGACAGGTCTTGAAACGTCGGCGTCCCAAAGCATGGCAGTCCCGAAACATCCATAATTCTCTTTTGGGATACCTTTCATCGGTATTACACGTTCCCCAACTGAATATTTTTAAACCATAATAGACTAATTTGCTCAATTTGTTTATTGTCGACCATTCAACCCACTGAGAGTGTTTGTCGGAGCATATGGCGGAGCAAGTTTTTACTGAACGGGCAGAATAAACGAAATTATTTCATTGGTTGAAAATTTGTTATGATTGACAGCTGGCGATACGTTAATTACGTCGACATGCAAGTTTCAATTTTGTTTTTTGAGAATCTGATTTTTAATATGGTTGAAATCATAAGACCGTATCTGACATTAATATTGTAGATGCAAGATGCAATATAATTATGACAAGATGCGGTCAACTTATGTGAACATGTGATATAATTAAGTAGACATGCATGATATTTATGTCAACATGCAAGTTAATAAAGTAGACATGAGACTTATTTATGTGAACATGCAAGTAAATTATGTTAACATGAAAGATACCGATGTTAACATGCAAGATAATTATGTAGACATTGCAAGATATTTATGTTCACATGCAAGATAATAATGTTATTTCGTGACATTGGACTAAGACAATAACAGAAATACACTTGATCAGATTAACCCCAGTAAAAGGTTTAAGAAGTCTGAAAATACAGTCAATAAAAAGAAGACTTTATTTGTTTTGGCGTGCTTGTCATTGCCATTTAATAATAAATTAGATATAACACAATGTATGCGCCGATCATTATGATTATATGGCAGCATAGGTAAATGAATATAGATGATGAGCAAGAGAAATACCACCTTGATCCAAGGAGTCTGGAAAAAACAGTACCCCCCGGAGACAGCATTCTTTGCAAAATTATGCCTAACAAAGTCAATAGCCACACGCAACTGGAATATTGAAGGTCCGCAAAGCACATCAACATCGAAGGTCCGCAAAGCACATCAACAAGCTGGTGGATCCTATACTCAAGATTCGATCCATGCCATGACGCTGAAACGAGAAATTAAAAGAAAACGAAAAAAACAACCGGAAAAAGCCGTTATAATGAAAATGCATTAGAAAAAATGGCAGAGGTGCTAAAGGGGGATAAAATATAAAATTAAGGGAAGGGAGGGTGGGTTTTTAAAAAATCTTTGCGTCTGCTTCGTTCAATTTACAGATTCAAAAGGAATATTCTAGAAGACATGCGCAGACAAGAATTATCAAGAATTTTTTAAGCACCGAGCCCGATGATTTATGACGTTCAATGTTAAGAAACTAAGAGTTATCTATCTTTGCATGTAAAACATTAAGCTGCACGAAATAACCAGGTTTATCCATATTGGATAAACCCCATTATTTCGTGACATTGGACTAAGACAATAACAGAAAAACACTTGATCAGATTAACCCCAGTAAAAGGTTTAAGAAGTCTGAAAATACAGTCAATAAAAAGAAGACTTTATTTGTTTTGGCGTGCTTGTCATTGCCATTTAATAATAAATTAGATATAACACAATGTATGCGCCGATCATTATGATTATATGGCAGCATAGGTAAATGAATATGGATGATGAGCAAGAGAAATACCACCTTGATCCAAGGAGTCTGGAAAAAACAGTACCCCCCGGAGACAGCATTCTTTGCAAAATTATGCCTAACAAAGTCAATAGCCACACGCAACTGGAATATTGAAGGTCCGCAAAGCACATCAACATCGAAGGTCCGCAAAGCACATCAACAAGCTGGTGGATCCTATATTCAAGATTCGATCCATGCCATGACGCTGAAACGAGAAATTAAAAGAAAACGAAAAAAACAACCGGAAAAAACCGTTATAATGCAAATGCATTAGAAAAAATGGCAGAGGTGCTAAAGGGGGATAAAATATACAATTAAGGGGAGGGAGGGTGGGTTTTTAAAAAATCTTTGCGTCTGCTTCGTTCAATTTACAGATTCAAAAGGAATATTCTAGAAGACATGCGCAGACAAGAATTATCAAGAATTTTTTAAGCACCGAGCCCGATGATTTATGACGTTCAATGTTAAGAAACTAAGAGTTATCTATCTTTGCATGTAAAACATTAAGCTGCACGAAATAACCAGGTTTATCCATATTGGATAAACCCCATTATTTCGTGACATTGGACTAAGACAATAACAGAAATACACTTGATCAGATTAACCCCAGTAAAAGGTTTAAGAAGTCTGAAAATACAGTCAATAAAAAGAAGACTTTATTTGTTTTGGCGTGCTTGTCATTGCCATTTAATAATAAATTAGATATAACACTATGTATGCGCCGATCATTATGATTATATGGCAGCATAGGTAAATGAATATAGATGATGAGCAAGAGAAATACCACCTTGATCCAAGGAGTCTGGAAAAAACAGTACCCCCCGGAGACAGCATTCTTTGCAAAATTATGCCAAATGGGTCAAGGGACAAAGTCACGTGACCCATCCGCCACAAACTAAAATTGGGGCGGCAATTTTGCGGCCCATAGTAACAACAGCACAAATCGTGCACAAATTAGGTACAAATCGCACCAAAATATATGTATTAAACCAAATGGGTCAAGGGACATAGTCGCATGACCCATCCGTCTCAAACTAAAATTGGGGCGGCGATTTTGCCGCCCAAATCAACAATAAAAGCACAAATCGTGCACACATTAGGTACAAATTGCACCAAATAACCAAATTGGTAAGTGAAAGGCACAAATTGCGCCTTAAGATTGAAATTTTAAAATAAATGCAAATTGCATTGAAAATGACTAATGTGCAACTCGCACACAATGGGGCTCATGACAAGCATCGCAGAAATGTTCACAAAACAAAATTACACAATTGATATAATTTCTCAAAGTACAAATAAAAATTCTGTTTCCCAAATCTGAAAATTGAACTCCATTATCTCCCTTGCAATGCGTCCTAATATGTGGATAACTGATTGATGCACCACGACCCTTAAACTTACTTACCAGTTACCACAAATGTAGCACATGCACTATTAATCCTATGTCTACACTTCTGTCATTCTGCATTTGCAAGGCAATTTATCAATTATTTTGAGGCAAAATATGGTGACCATATATGTAATAAAAGTTTGTGGGAATACTCAGTAAATGTCAAAGCAATATTTGAATTGCAGCGTTGTGTCATAATATAAAACAATATATAAACAGAAGGTAAATTTACGACAATGGTCTTATGTAAGATTTGTAGGCTGCTGACTGTAGGGTTTTATCAATTTATCGATACGTATCAATATACAAGAAACATATCGTATCGAAAATTAAATTCCAATACGTATCGGACAGGCATTTTTTTTTTCTAATTCTGTTAAAAAGATGGGAACTTCAATCACCAAAGATCATATTTCACTTTTTTGAATTAAATCTGTTCAATAATCATTCAACTTTTTAAGGCAATAACACAGTTTTTAGAATTATTACTAAAGCATAGACAATTTTTATTTAAAATGTTGATTTTACAGTCATTAAATGTCTTGATTTGATAGTCATTAAAAGTTTTAATTTGAGGTGTAAGTTGTAATGACAATGAAACACTTAATTTTTTTTGAAATTCATACGTTAAATGATTTATAAGCCTTTTATGATTGACTTTTTATAGAATCCAATATATCGCATATATCTTAAGAAAAAAAAAATTATTGTATCGTATCGTATCTAAATTTTTTGCTCAATACATAGCCCTGGCGCCCGACTGCCACCTTCCCATCTGCGTAATATTTTCCTCTGAAAACACTTTTGTATACAAGTGGATTGCAACCCCAATGTGAAAAATCAGTGCGTCTTAACTTCAGTTGACTGAATATTTAAAAACTGCAAAGCTTTGTTTAAAGTTTATTCAATGTATAACGACCATATTTTGTACCTAAGAAATGAATAGTCCGATATTTTAAATCATGGTAGCAAAATATTTTGATTAATTAATTATTGTTCAACACCAAATCGGCAATATTTTAGTCATAATTTGAAGATGTTGTAAAACAAAAATGTTCCAACAAGGAATTTACATGTTGATTACTAACCAGTTAATTGCACTTTGATTTTAATATTCAAGTCTATGGACAGCGCATATGTTTTTGTAAGATATTTTAAGAAGTAGTGTGAATTTCAAACTAATCCAAGTATTATCTCTTGGGGAAAATATGCGTTTGTTTCTTTATTAAAATATGATATAAAATGAACTTTATACCGAAGAAATTTAGATAAATTAATTTTTTTTTTTAATCAAGGCCAGATAACTCTTAGAAACTTTCAATGTGCAAAATGACCGTCTCTGTACATGTTATTAGTCTTGCGAATTTTGGTTCATTTCACTTTTATCTTTATCTAAAATCGTCGAAAATTCCTTCATTATACATTGAATACCTTAAGATGGACGGAAACTGATATTGGGATAAGGGTTTTGAGTTTAAATGTGAAAATTGAGACGCCCTTTTAATATTTGTACATAATACAGCGAAAATCTGCAAAGATTGAAACAATCATATTGTAATATTTTTCAACATGCAAACATGTCCCCAAACCAGTTTGGCCAGTCTAAAATGTTGTAACAAAAACTTGAATGGTATCACAAGAGACATTTATATGCTTGATACCCAAAGCCACTATTTTACTCACTCTTTAATAGTAATGCAAAGAAAGCTCATGTAAAAGCAGGCTTAAATAAAGCCGCTTCAAAATCATGTAAAAGCAAACTTAAATAAAGCCACTTCAAAATCATGTAAAAGCCGACTTAAATAAAGCAGCTTCAAAATCATGTAAAAGCAGACTTAAATAAAGCCGCTTCAAAATCAGAACACAAATATGTCAAAACACTGAGTGTTATCCAACATAGGTAATATATGCTATAAAATTAATCATATGATCAAAAGGAGGGGACCAGATCTGCTGAAATGATACCTGTTGCCTGAAATTGAAAAAAAAAGACTTTTGCTTTCTGTATTTTGAGATACACCGGTTTGAAGGAGACTGGCTACAGCTAGCTCCTGAATAGCTCTGCAAAACTGAATAGGTACATGTACATGGAGGGAAAAGGTTCTGTAATGAAACCTGGTCCACAGAAACCGAGAAATAGCATCTGGAATTTATTTATTATTATTATTTTTATAATATACATTGTATATGTTGAACTTTTAAATGTACATTAAACTTAAAAAGTCTGCATAACTAACATCCCGACTAATGCCATAATTCTTTTGTTTTTAGATGATTTGTGATTAAATTGCTGTAAACCAAAGAAAAAATTGTCAATATGATGTTTTTTTTTTTTAAATTCAATTTAAAATTTCAGCCCAGATCATAATCCTTAATGCAATAGATACAAATTCTAGGAAGGCGATATCCCTTTATTACTCCTCAGGCCAGTCAACAGGTCAATGTGGGCAACACCAATGTTTACTGCTAAACACCACACCGTAACCATTGAACTATCTAAATAAAATTGAAGTGCATTAATTATATAGATTATAGATGCCATACACGACTAGGAAATGGTGTGACATGTCCTACAATTAAAATTCCCAAGAAATATAATTAATATTAATTACACATCAATAAGTCTAGATAACTTATTTTTATTTATTTATTTAATTATTTTGGGAGTCGTTTAGAAAAAAAAATTGTTAAACGTTTAATTATTCGATTAATTCAATTTTTTAAAAATAAATTCTATGTACATGTATATTTAAAGAAATTGAATGTTTATGTACATGTAATGGGACGAATTTTTTTTTTTTTTTTAACAAACCCCGATATTTTCTTTGAAAATTATATAAAAATGGCATTACTAGATCACCGTAGAAAACATAACAAACGTGGGAAATCCCAAATTATTACTATGTGAAGGTGACCAGTGGATAGATGGATAGTTTACAGACTATTATGCAGGGTCTTGGTTTTTGAAAGCAAGTTTGTAATTCTGGTTTAAACCACGACGGATACACGTGTATTATATTTAGGTAAATTCCCAAATGTGCAGAAATATAGCTATTCCACCTAAAAATTAAAAAGAAAACATTGTTAATATAATGATTATAAATGGGTCCTAAAGTGCAGAACTTAGTTATAAATAGAAAGAATTTCATTGGTTATCCTTCCCATTGTTATTGAAATTACTTCTAATAACCTCTACCTAAAGTGGAAGTTGGCTCCAAAGGGCAGTAACTCAATCTCATTATTGAAGGAGTAAGTCTTATAATGAAAGATAACTCTTACTTCATACCTTCTATAGTCTTTTTCTCAAATAGTAAATAATCTTCAGCTCTGATCTCTCTCAGTTAACTGAAACTCACTGTCATTCTTCCAATCTATATCATCCCAGTACACAACCTAAAATATCGTTTGTTTAGAGAATTATAATCCTGTTCTTATCAGCTCTTTACTTTATGAAACAAGTATACAATGTAAAATATAATTCATAGATCTTATTAACAATAAGTAAGTGATAAAATAAATATAAAATTTATAAGTATGGCTGATACAGTTATAAATATTATAACTTATATATATCTTACATAAATTTCAAATGAACATTTAGGCAATACACTTTACCATGCTTTACACCAAAATCATTAATATAAACAATGTAAGAACATTTTAAAACGGGTGCTTAGTCATTGCGCCCCAAAACCTGAACGCCCCATGCATGAACGCCCTAAAATTTTTTACCTTCGCCAAGTACAAATATGAGCGCCCCAAATCTTAATCACACGCGCCCCAAACGTATTTCTCCAGCGCCCCAAATTAGCATTTCGGGCGCCCCAAGGCTTAAATTAAGTAGTAAATAACCAAACTGTTGTCTTTGATGCATGTTTTATTACAATTTAATAGACTAAAAAATATATTATAATTCACAAGCTTCCCGTATTATATATTTATCGGTTGTTTATCACCAGTGCTTCTAGTTTTATGATGTATAATAATGAACGCCCCAAGAATTGTAAAGTAGCATTATATGAAGATAAATGTAAACGTACTAAACACATGGAATTCATATTTATATTTGCATTCCCGAACCGTAATTTATTTTGATATTTTAAAATTTTTTGATTTATTTGGTGCTAATAATGATCTTACAATGAGGAAATACACTGTACGAATAGATTAAACTTAAACACCGATGTGTATTTCTGCAGTAACTATGTAATAATAACCAGAAAAGTTTTTAGACTAGCTGTCATATTCATTGTAGAAAGATGTGGTCTTATAGCTTATATGTCCTGTAAATTGGTTAATTAATCTATTCAAGATACCAAGTACCAACTTTTTTAAAATCGTCTAAGTAGTTTGCAATTTTTTTAATAAGAGTCACGAAATTTATTTAGAATCTGTCAGTAGTAAATATACAATAAAAATTATAAGAATAAAAAAAATTAAACATCATTTAACCTACCCAAAGTCATCCATCTATTAATTTTGTTGTTGTTAAGTTTAATGATGTAGATTAGATTCAAAATCGCAGTATATCCTTAGTATAGTGCACGTGCCGCGCGTTTTCGTTGCTTCTTGTGTACCTGATTATATAATGCTACATAATATTACACACCTGTCACTAGATCAGTGGGATTTGTAGTCTGTGTATACACAGTAATCATAATTTCAGACACCCAATTCAACAAACATACACCGTAATTCTGGTCCTTCGACGACTTATACTGGTCATCTTTTCCTGTGAATTATATATTGAACATGCACAGACGGATCATGCGTGTAAATTAAAATGATAACATCTAGAAATTAATAACAAAAATAAATACATAAACGCATTTTAAGCACTTATCTGCATTTTCACAAAGGAAAAAAATACTGTACGTCATAGACTTCATGACACAGATTTGGTCAAGCAACTATCACAATTTGTAAGACTTTATTGTTTTATTCCCCCCCCCCAATATTATCATGCTTTATCGCCAAATTAATTCAAATTTCTTGATATAGCCGGCATTTGATAAAATAGGGGGGGGGGGGTGTCTCCTTTTGTTTGGACTTACGGTCGTGCTCTGACTTTAATACAAATAACTGCACTCTTATCTTTAATTACGCGATTAAAAATTGATAATTTAAAAAAATATTTCATCAGATTTCTTTGAAGAACAAAAAGTAAACAATTTAATATTTAGACGAGCACCTGCATGTGTATCTGTGACCAAATTATTTGGGGCGCTTGAAATTTTAATTTAGGGCGTTCCTGAAATACGTTTGGTGCGCTCTTAATTAATATTTGGGGTGCTCATATTTGTACTTGGGCGTCGGTAAAATTTTTTTGAGGCGATCATGCGTGGGGCGTTCAGGTTTTGGGACGATATGACAGTGACCCTTTAAAACATGCACAAGATAGACATAAACATATTACCGTTAATAATAAGACAGTGATGAATGCGACTGATGTATATTCAAATTGTTGAATAAAATGGTGAAATAGTAAATTGAAAGAAAATGAAATCTTGTGACTTTCTACACCTTGAAAAGAATTCAATAATATCCATTTTTACAATTCTAATAAATTATTTTACATTCAATCTTTTCAGTCTTTGAAATTTTTTGACTTTTTTGACCATTCCTAGTATTTTTGATAATAAAGCAAAGACTTTACTTTAATAAATGAGTAATATGCTTCTTTCCTTTAATTTTGAATTGACTTCTAAAAGTTCCTTTTTTTAAGTCATCTATGTATATGTACTTCAGTCTTCTATCTTTTTTTGTGTGTTATATTGTGCATTGTGTGTAAACATTTTATTATCATCATAATTTCTAACTAAAAGTAAAAGACAAAGACAGTGAACGACAGAAAATAAAAAAATTAAATAAAAATATGATACATATAAAAGCAGTTAATGCTTTCTTGATAAAATATGTATTTACCTTCTATGGAAATTTCAGTCACTTTGTCACTCTGTAAATTTCTCACTGTGTCACTGCTATGTCTGTAATTTGTAAACTTCTAAAATTAGAAAAAAATATTTATAGTAACTTTAATTCAGAAGTTCATTGTCCAATTGCCTCCTTTACATCCATATGTATGTAAAAATACATGTTCTTTTGATTAGTCGAAAAAGAAATAGACTATATCAAGGCAGGTAATTCGATTTACAGAAACATTCTGTGTTGACCAATCTTCCTATTCTTTAAAAAATACGTGGGAAAATGTGCAATGCTACAGAAAATATTTTACAGTTCAATAAAGATTAATAGCATTAAAATATTCATTTAAAATGTTTACACCTGTGATATTTCTTCATGATGCCAAGGAATCAAAGAAAATACCAACGCAGCGACCTTCTCGTGCAAATATACTTTACTTGTTCTTCATCGATTTAAAATAAATGAACTGGTTTTATCATCTTTTTGACAAAGCACAAACTATATCCAAACACAAAAATACCTTACACATCACTGTCATCAACAACAAAGTCCATTAAATACTACTTACCACGATTTAACTATAGGATCCAATATCCTTCCACAAATCGCATGCAGTAATGGCTACCCAGTGCTTCCGGTTGTTACTATTTTAAGATCAAAATGGCGTCAACTGGAATAGCTAAGAAATACACAACTCACTCGATATTGGTTTTGGCAAATGGCAATGGTGGAAAAAGGGGTCATATTTTGTCAGAAAACATGCATAGGGTTCCCCTTGATAACAAGTATGACGTCATTTGAATCTCGCATTGTATGGAAATTCGTAAAAATTAAAAATATGATAATTTATAAAAGGATTTAGGTCAAATTGAACTGTACCTCGATTATGTTGAGCTGGAATAGCAGGTAACAGGGAAACTAAGGAAGTTACAGTGACTCTGAGTCAGGTGCCTGCTCGACAATGGCGACATCATGTTCAAGACGTGGCGGTGCATGAGTTGCTACAGCTAGGCCTACTCTATGTTTTAGGTCTGGATACGGAACTTCTTGTGATTTCTCTGGAATAAGGTCTCCTGGCCTTCGAAGCTCTTGATATACGTAACATATTTACTTGTATTAGACAATAAATCAGCAGATGATGATCGATTAATTCTTTTAAAAAATCTTTGCGTCTGCTTCGTTCAATTTACAGATTCGAAAGGAATATTCTAGAAGACATGCGCATACAAGAATTATCAAGAATTTTTTAAGCACCGAGCCCGATGATTTATGACGTTCAATGTTAAGAAACTAAGAGTTATCTATCTTTGCATGTAAAACATTAATGTAGCAGGAGCAGCAATTGAAAACAAGATGTTTCACTGACTGTGGTGATGTTTATTACAGTTGCATAAATACCAAATGCATCATCATAAAGCAGATTCTGCAAAATAATATAAAATACATTTACTCAAGTTGATATCACATATAACAGCAGAATCTATTGTCATCATAAATCAAATAATTACTATATATTTAATTAGATTATAAAATATTAAATATTGACACATATCAATGAGTTATACCTCTTGACTTTAAATATACAAATGATATTTCTCTTATTCACTTCATAATAGTGGATATAATGACTATTTACAATTAATTAATATACTTGCTCTATGTACATATAGCAACATACCAGACTATGGGTATGAATCCCTCTCTAATACATGATTGTGTGTATGGCTTATGGATTATCAATATCTACAATTTATAAATAACATCCATACACTATATATTATATTCTTTGTGTCATAAAATACATTTATTACAAAGTTTAAAATCAACTAGTTTATCAGCTTTTGACAAACTTATATAATTTAATAAATTCTCTCATATGCCTCTTTCATTCAGTAATTAATAGGAAAGTATTAATATGAAATAGGAATGTCAAAAAGTCAACTTACTGTCAGTGGTCTTAAAGATTTCTCCAAAAATACAAAAACACAACTATACACATTGACTGCTCCTGGGCTAGTAATTAGCTGGACACACTGGACAAAGGGGGTCAAAGGTTTTGGCGGGAAATTATTGACCAATGGCTATTTTTACTTATGTATTTATTCAAGGTTAAAAGTTAAGTTTTAAGTTTAGGGCTCTAGAGATTTCTAGACTTTAATTATAGAAAGTTGTTACAAATTAATGTTTATATAAAACATATTTATTTTAAATCAAGTTTATTATTGAAAGTTATTTTATAACTTTCAATGGCATCTGAAAGAAAAATACAATAAATTAAAATCAATATAAAATCAATACTATCACACACTTCCCCTCCTTTTAAATGACGTCCTCGTCATCTCATCTCTATAGAAGTGCGAATGAATAATCTGAAAGTTAAAAATAAAATCAAAGTGAATTATCAGTCATAAAAAATCATTTCTGCAACAGGATTTCAAGGAAAGTAGAGGACAGCTGCTTCTGGTCTACACCGGAGAGATGGTTATCTGAAACAAGAGATTTTAAATAATTACATTTTAATATCCAATCTGGATCTTTAGCAGGTTGTACGGACATAGAGTATTCTCCTGTCTTCATCCAAGCTGGTTTAGTCCTCGCTCTTACTGGTCTTGTTGGCTTTTCAGGTTCTTTGGGCAAATCTGCTGTCTGGATACCTGCAGCTTGATTTTCAGTTTCAGTTTCTTCTTGAGTGGCAGCTTCTACATTTTCATCATCAGCTTCTTGTTGTTCTTCAACAACTTTAGCTTCTTCGACTGCTTTTTCAACATGTGAATCCTCATCTTGCAGAGAAAGACTTTCAGTCTCTGGCTCACAATTCTGGGAAGCATCAGATGTGTTGCTCTTATCTTCAAGAGTGAGAGCGTCCTCTCCCGCATCTGTGTCTTCATGTGTTGGTTCAGTCCAGCCAGCTGGGATCTGACCGTCGTCAGTCTGATCTGTACCAACACTTAAAGGAGTACTGTTTCCTTCAACATGGTTTGGTGGACGTGGACCGGTCCATATAACTTCTTCGTCACTGCTGTCACTGTCGCTTTCATCTTTTGTATCCGGTGTGTTTTTCTTCGTCTTTATTGGTAATCTCTTTCTGGGTCTAGGAGTAGGTCTTATAACTCTTGGTTCTGTTGGTTGGAAATCCAAATTTCCAATAGGTAAGAGAAGGTTTCTGTGTACTGTTCTCTGTCTGTCAGAACCTTCTTCTTTTACGACATAAACTGGAATAGCGGAATTTGGTTGATCTATAATACTGTATGGTGTTGATTCCCACTTGTCAGCTAGTTTATGCTTTCCATCAAAGCTTGTTATCTTTACCAAAACTCTGTCACCTTTTTCTAGAATAGCTGATCTAACTTTCAAATCATAGTTCCGCTTCTGTCTTTCTTGAGCTTTTTGGTTTGCTGCTGTGGCTAATTGGTAAGCTTCTTTTAATCTGGACTTTAATGATTCAACATATTTTGGAATTGGCATTTCTGAAGAAGATGTTGGTATGTTAAAAGCAATATCAATTGGAAGTCTTGGTTGTCTGCCAAACATTAAGAAAAATGGTGAATGTTGAGTTGATTCTTGCTTCATGCAGTTGTAGGCATGAACTAATGGTCCAATGTGGGATTTCCAATCTTTCTTCTGATCAATGTTCAAAGTCCCTAACATTTGAAGAAGTGTCCTGTTGAACCTTTCACAGAGTCCATTACCCATCGGGTGGTAAGGTGTAGTTCTGGACTTCTGGATGTTCATGATATTACATAGTTCTTCAATCACTTTTCCTTCAAACTGGGCTCCTTGATCACTATGGATTTTCTGCGGAATTCCATAATGAACAATGAACTGGTTAAATAATACATCTGCGGTGGTCTTAGCAGTTTGGTTCTTAGTGGGGATTGCTTGGGCATACTTGGTGAAGTGATCTGTCATTACTAGAATGTTTTGAAAATTGCCCTTGGAAGATTCTAAAGTCAAATAATCTATACACAGTAGCTCAAGGGGTTGGGAAGTTGTAATATTTATCAAGGGAGCTTTCTCTGTTTGAGCTTTTCGTAGAACGCATCTGTTGCATGACTTGATGTAACGTTCGATGTCCCTAGTCATTCCATGCCAGTAGAATCTATCTTGAATAATGGCTGTTGTTTTCTCTCTACCAGGATGTCCCATATCTTTGTGTAAAAATTTGAAAACTGCTTTCCTACAAGAGAGTGGTAAAACAAGTTGATGTCTCATGGATTCACCATTTCTTGTTTTTCTGAAAAGAATTCCATCATTAATATAAAATTTATCAAAATTTCTGAGCATAGCTAAATGAAATGGAATGTTGCTGCTGGGGAGGTTCTCTTTTCTGGGAGGTATTCCTGTTTTGACCTGAGAAAACCAAAAACGAATATTTTGGTCTTTACACTGTTCTCTTTTGATGTTGAAATCTGAAAAGTTTGAAAGATCTGAATGAATTAATTTGTCAGTAATATCTGGTGAAATAGACAAACATTCAATAAATGGAACATTGGCATGATGAACATTACAAATACTTTTAATTGTTTCAACAGAAATCTGTTCTCTGTCACGAACATCTGAAATTTCAGGCAATCGTGATAGTCCATCGGCATCTGCGTTGCTTTTACCAGGGCGGTAAAAAATATTAAAGTCATAGGTGGCTAAAGAAGCAATCCATCGCTGAGAAGTAGCATCCAACTTTGCAGTAGATAAGACGTATGTCAATAGGTTGTTGTCAGTTATTACATCAAATGTTGTTCCATACAAGTAATCTGAAAATTTTTCTGAAATTGACCATTTAAGAGCTAAAAATTCAAGTTTGTGAATAGGATAATTTTTTTCAGATTTAGAAAGACCTCTGCTTGCGTAAGCAATGACTCGTTTCTGTCCGTTCTGCAGCTGGTACAACACGGCGCCTAATCCTTTCTGGGATGCATCTGTGTGGATCTCAAATGGTTGACCATATATGGGAAAACCTAAAATTGCAAAGTGAATTAAACAATTTTTTAATTTCTGAAAAGAAATGTCTTGTTCTTGTTCCCAGTGCCAGTTTGGTGGTGATGTCTTTGTAGCTTTGGAATTTCTCCTTATCTTCTTTGAGGAATCTGGAATTAAATTAGTGAGAGGTTTAGCTATCTTTGAAAAATCTTTAATAAATTTTCTATAATACCCAACAAAGCCTAAAAATTGTCGAACTTGATCTGAATTAATAGGTGTTGGCCAGTCTTTAACTTTCTGGATCTTTTCTGGGTCAGGTTCAATTCCATTTTCTGAGACGATATGTCCTACATACTTGACCTTTTTCTTGCAGAATTCACATTTCTTAGGAGATAATTTCAAGTTAATCTGTCTTAACCTCTGAAATATCTGTTCTAGTCTTTCAAGATGCTCTTCAAATGTGTTGGAAAAAATAATGATGTCATCCAGATAGATGTAGCAAATCTTGAGATGTAATCCGTCAAATTCTTCCTCCATGAGTCTTTGGTAAGTTGCCGGAGCATTGCATAGACCAAATGGCATCCGGTTAAACTCGTAAAAGCCAAGGGGACCAACGGTGAACGCTGTCCGCTCCTTGTGTTTCTCAAAGACCTCTATCTGGTGATAGCCACTCTTCATATCTAGTATTGTGAAGAACTTGTTATTAGAGAGAGCTTCTAAGATTTCATCAGTCCTTGGTAAGGCATAGGAATCCTTTTTAGTTCTGTTATTTAGTTCTCTGTAGTCAATGCACATTCTTAGAGTCTTATCTTTCTTTCTACACAGTACAACATTACTTGACCAAGGTGATTTTGATTTCTTATTAAGTCCTGCATCAATCAGACCTTGAAGATGGTTTTTGACTTCCATGTACATATTTGGTGGAATTTTTCTGGATTTTTGTTTGAAAGGTGTTTCGTCGATTAGTTCTATTTTATGTTGAACTAGTGTCGTATGTCCGATGTCTGTGTCTGATGATGAAAATACATCTTGATACTTCTGGAGAAGATCAGTTAGGACTTTTCTCTCTGATATTGTTGAGCTCTCATCTATGTGAAGTAACTTAAAGTTGTCATTAGAGTTGTCTCCCTTAGATTGTGTGATCTCTTCTATATTGACAGGATGTAATTCACACAATATGGCCTTTGGAGATATGGTGACTGTTCTTGTTGTAACATTGTCAATTTGTACGGGAATCAGTCTGTCACATGGGTATTGGTAGTTAACTACAGATGGTACAATGTCTAAGTCCACAGGAATTCTAGACCTTGGTGTTGCTTGTAAAAGTGCACAAGTTGCATGATAAGGTACTGCTTTGTCAACATAACCTTGTAATGTGACCGAAGAATTTGGTTTAATAGTGACACTGTTCTTGTGTACCGATTTCACAACGCCGAGTCTGTTACTGTTCCTCTGTAATTCCTTTTCTCGGAGTAGCAATGATCTTAAAGTTAGGTACCATGGTAAATGTAAGTCTGTTTCTTGCAAGCATCTACTACCAAATGTTTCCTGCAAATCATTAAGTACATGCTGCAAAATATTTGTACCGAGAAGAATAGGAACTTCTTTATTGTAGTTATTCTCTGGGACGACTAGAAGTAGGCATGGGCATGGCTGTTCAAGCGAAGGTATGCCAAGGGAAGTAATGCTCACTTCTATGTATCCTGAATAAGGTAAACATTTACCATCTGCACACTCCACATTAAGAATATTTGTGACTGGATGTAATTCTAGGTGACTTAAGTTGTTCCTATAGAAAGAGTCACATACTGTAGATACAGTAGAACCAGTATCTAATAACGCTTTACATTCAATTTCCTCTACATTGATGTTCACTTCTGTTGCTTCTCCTATTAGTGCTAATGTCTTGTTTATAGGGCGACTGAAATGGTTTAGGCCTAGTGTTTGCCCTCTAACACCGGCCTGCCATTGTTTAAATCAGTTCTTTGTAGATTCACTCGGCATCCAAAGGCTAAATGTCCTGATTGTCCACACCTTCTGCATATAGGCTCATCATGATAAGATGATTGTCTACCCATTCCTCTCATACCTATTCTGTTTGGATAAGATGATCTGACTCTTGATCTACCTCTGCTGAACCAGGTTGATGGTGGTTGATCAGTTCTTTTTTGATAGAATTGATGGGTATCCTCTTGTGGAATTTTCTTATTTTCTAATGCGTCGACTTTTGTAGATAATTTCCTAATCATCGCTTTTAATTCGGATATTTCGCTGGAAGATGTTGAGTCGGGTGATTTCGCTGTGATATTCATGTTTGGTTTCTTCTTGTCTGTAGGATGTTCTTTCTCAATAAGTCTGATCTCTTTTCTGAGTTCATCAAATGTTTCACATTTATCATACAGATAACCCAAAATGTCTTTGGAGTCTTGTCGTAATCCTGACCAGAATTTGGTTTTCAACATGTCATCAACATCTTGATGGTGAACTTTTCCTTTGTCGACTGCTCTACTCAAAAGTTCCTCAAGACGACATCCCCATATTGTGGTGTTTTCATCTGGTTTCTGAGTCGCACTGTAAAACTGAGTCAACAATGATTCACCTTTCTCCACAGTTCCATGGATGCTCTCCATTTTCTCCAAGACTTGGCTTAGTGTTGCATCTGGACCCAATCTCATAGGAATTTGACTCGCTTGACCTCTTAATGACCTTCTAATAGCTTGAAGGACCGCACTCTCAGGGTATCCTTCACGTGAAAGACATTCAACCTCGTACTTCCATACTTCGTATGGCACATCACTCGATCTGCTTGGATCTCCGGAGAATGTCGATAACTTTGGAATGTGAGTCGCCATTGAAGATTGAAATGATGGTGGTTTAAGGTCCTTGTAACTTGTTGGAGTAATGGGTGCCGTAAATGTTGGTAAATAGAAAGGAGATGGACTGGGTATCTCTTTCTTCACAGTCTTATGCTGTTCAACAAAAGTTTTAAAAGCTTCATTTGTAAAGACTTTGTACTCATGATCTTGAAGGTACTTAATAATTTTCTCTTTTTCTGCTGTTGACAATTCACCAGCTGTTGTCTGTGGAATATTTTCTTCAACATTTTCTTGAATATCTTCTTCAACATTTTCTTGAAATTCAAGAACTTCATCACCTGTCTTTTTGTCAGACATTGTACAAATTCAAAATGTTTCACACAATGATTATATACAAGCAAATGATAATGTTGTGTAAACAACACTGCAAAAAAATAATTCAAGCAAGCAAGCTCAAGCACGCTGCGCAATAAATGCAATGCATAAATGCTATAGCGCAAGCTGGCGCAAAGCAATGCAAAAAAATAAAACAATTGTTTGAAACGTATGAAGAAAGCGCTCGATTAAGTATGAAAGAAAACGCACGAAAATAATTCAAAGAAAACGCACGATGTAATTCCTGAAAATAAAAAATTCTATTTATCTAAACTTTGTAATTTGTACCCTTGATTAAATAATACCTTATAGTTTAATACTCACACTTTATATGGTGCCTATTTACTCTCAGTATTTAATATTTTCAAATTTTAATTTTACCTATTTAAGACATGGTTATCTAACTTTAGTGAGAAGGGAAAAGGGCAAAGGACAATGGACAATGTATCCTGACAACCACTTACCAACTTACCACAAACAAACTCTAATTTCAAAATGTCACATTCACTGAATGGGTCAGTTGTAAAATGTCAGAATGTAAACAACAGGAAAGGGAATAAGTATTAAGCAGATCCAGTAAATAAAGAAATATTCTCACTCCATCCACACCAGAACTCTGTCAATAATATGTACTGTCAAAGCTGTTACAATTATGAATTACATTTTGTAAACAACTCAAAATTCAAATGTGTCAATTTACCTCTGAGAATTCAAAATATAAACTTCAGCAACAAGTTTGGTACCAGAATAGGAAAATCAAAACATTGTAGTTGCAGTTGTAGGCCTATATACTTAAATTTACCTCAAGGTTTATGAATCAAGAAAAAATTTCAAAATGTAAACACTACAGCAAACACTGAAAGTGAAACAGCTGATCAACAAGCTGTGAATGTAAACAAACAGTATTTGAAACACTGAAGTACTCAATAAAGTCAAAAATTACAAATAAATTACATGACTTACATTACACAAGCAATATTCAAATAAGATATAACAAAATTATCAAATAATTCACGCTTTTATCAGTCTAGAAGTCTTGAAATTCACAAGTCCACGTGTGGAAAACAAGTTCAGGCTCAAACCGGATATGGAATTACACAGGTAATGTTAAAGTCTGGATGAACGGAAAGGAAATTTCCGGAAAGTTTTAGCACAAATCTGGACGCACGGAAAATAATTTTCCGGATTGTTTGTAACACAGGTATTTACACAGGTACAGTTTCTGCTGAACAAAACTCAGTCAGGTGTGACACAGGTGAGTTACCTTGGGTGTTGATTGTCTGTGGCAAAACACAACAGCTGTTCAAATGCAGAGTGAAGGCTTGGATCCACCACTGACTGTAACATCTATGAGGGGCTGGAGGTGGCTCCTGTAGGTGGTGCCATCAACATCAGGGCCCCACGTTGGGCGCCAAATTTTGTAGCAGGAGCAGCGCTAGCAATTGAAAACAAGATGTTTCACTGACTGTGATGATGTTTATTACAGTTGCATAAATACCAAATGCATCATCATAAAGCAGATTCTGCAAGATAATATAAAATACATTTACTCAAGTTGATATCACATATAACAGCAGAATCTATTGTCATCATAAAATCAAATAATTACTATATATTTAATTAGATTATAAAATATTAAATATTGACACATATCAATGAGTTATATCTCTTGACTTTAAATATACAAATGATATTTCTCTTATTCACTTCATAATAGTGGATATAATGACTATTTACAATTATATACTTGCTTTATGTACATATAGCAACATACCAGACTATGGGTATGAATCCCTCTCTAATACATGATTGTGTGTATGGCTTATGGATTATCAATATCTACAATTTATAAATAACATCCATACACTATATATTATATTCTTTGTGTCATAAAATACATTTATTACAAAGTTTAAAATCAACTAGTTTATCAGCTTTTGACAAACTTATATAATTTAATAAATTCTCTCATATGCCTCTTTCATTCAGTAATTAATAGGAAAGTATTAATATGAAATAGGAATGTCAAAAAGTCAACTTACTGTCAGTGGTCTTAAAGATTTCTCCAAAAATACAAAAACACAACTATACACATTGACTGCTCCTGGGCTAGTAATTAGCTGGACACACTGGACAAAGGGGGTCAAAGGTTTTGGCGGGAAATTATTGACCAATGGCTATTTTTACTTATGTATTTATTCAAGGTTAAAAGTTAAGTTTTAAGTTTAGGGCTCTAGAGATTTCTAGACTTTAATTATAGAAAGTTGTTACAAGTTTATTTACATGTTTAATGTTTATATAAAACATATTTATTTTAAATCAAGTTTATTATTGGAAGTTATTTTATAACTTTCAATGGCATCTGAAAGAAAAATACAATAAATTAAAATCAATATAAAATCAATACTATCACATTAAGCTGCACGAAATAACCAGGTTTATCCATATTGGATAAACCCCATTAACATGCGACTTATTTATGTCAACATGCAAGTTATATTTTTACATACAAGATATTTATGTCAACACGCAAGATAATATGTTGCATATCAAATTACATATCTTGCATGTCGCATGTTGACATAATTATCTTGCAGGTTGACATAAAGAAGTCGCATGTCTACATAATTTTGTTGCATCCTGCATCTAAAATGTCAGATACTGCCATTAGTAAGTAAATTTACCCATATTTGAATTACATTTTCTTATAAGATTGATAACTTGCATGCCGTCATTATTAACTTGCTGTTGACATAAATATGTTGCATGTCTACATAATTATGTTAATTGTATGTTTAAATAATTTATCTTGCATGTAGGGGCAGAAATATGCCACCGTACGTTTCATATTTCCGATGCAGATTTAAGGCATATTCAGCTAATACAGTTATCAGAACGTGAAGCTAGGGTCGTGCGATTTTGGAAGTCTGACAGGGAGAAGGACGTATCGAAAAACACATCTTTGAAGTTATACACACAAGAACATGGATTGTCGCTTTTTTTAACCCGATTAAGTAACAAAATTTAAAAAGTCCTCCTAGGTTTGCACCACCGGAAAAAAGAAAGACAAAAAAGGGAACACCTGGATTAAGACAGTGAATGGTGAATTGTGAAACCTTCACCTGACTTAGGAAGAAGAAGAGACCATGGCCAAGAAGAGAGCTGTAAAAAGAAGCCTTGAATTTAATTGACCATGCTCCACTACGAGCAAAAAGGAGAGATACTTAGGTTAAGTAAAAGAAGGGCTGAAAACATGAAAATTACATTCAACAATCTTGTATTTAGAAATAATCATGAAAATATCAAATAAATGGACTTTTGCGAGAAGCACTTACTTCTACACTTGACAGTTACATGTAGCTTGGACATTTAAACATGTCTCATGTGCTGTGGTACATAATTGATAATAGATAAGAAGACTTTTCTAATGGTCATAGATATGATGTTCGCAGTACAGTTAAGGCAACATTTTCTATAAAAAGTCACAGAATCCGATACATATAATGTTAAACAGTTTTATTTTTTAGCAAGACACTCTAATTAAAACAGCTTTTTGTGATCTTGAAGAGTGTGTCCATCGCTTTTCACATCAGTATTTTTTGACATCATGTGAATCCCACAGTCACGTGGGCTCCGATTTTAGGTCAAAAAATGAAATGTCAAATTTAACCCAAAAGTGCAAGGGCAAGACAAACAAAAAATTAACTGCACAATGTTTTATGTTGCCTCTATGTATCTATACTTTCTCAAAAGTGATGCTCATTCAGTTAGTTTTCCACTATAATTAAGTTATTCAGCTAAAACAGACAGTAATGTATGAAAAATAGGATATTTTCCTAATTTCATCACGAATTATAAATTAACTAAAGGATTACAAAGTAATGAGCATCACTTTTTGAAAACTATACAATAAAATAAATAATTTAAAATAAAAACCTACTTTTTAGATTGTCGCCTTGCCCTTGCACTTTTTGATTAAAAAATGAAATCTTGGAAGAGTCAATCTAATTATAGTTTTCAAACGCATCACTGACCCAGCATGGGAGATAACTCTGGAGTACTTGATATAGTTTGTTTATCTCGTAAATTTAAAATAAATATACTTGCGGGCAGGACTTGACTTTTTTTTTTTACTAAATCAAACGGTATGCATAAAAATCTTTGACATTTCTTTCTTTTCTGTGTATTCGTTCTCCATACGTTGTATACATTTAATGTCTTTCAAACCTCCCGCATTTCCTCAACGATGTGTATATACACAAATAGGCATAAATATTGCCGATATATTTATGTAGAACACAAATGGTTAATTAAAATATAGCTTTTATTAATAATTAATTAGATATCTATTCCCCTCTCTCACTACTGTACGCATAGGCCTAGGGACCGGGGAGGGGGGCTTAGCCTCCCTACTTATTTGCAAATTATATACATAATGTAGGCATTGGAATTTGCCTTTTTCTTTTGGCTTAGCCCCCCCCCCCCCCCAACCCCCTTTCATTTTGCTTCCGACTCCTATGGTACACACACTTGTGTTTATATTATTTCTTTCTGCATACGAGGTCATGTTCTACGATCGCTTTCAATCAGACCGCTTACTGTTCATTAAGGAATATAAACTAAGTTATAAGTTTAAGGTACTAATTAGAAAGAAATGGGGTATACACCTGTATTTGTTAAGGGGACAGCTATTTTATTTTGAGGTTGAGGGACTGGCAGATTTTAAAAATAAATACTTGCAGATCAGTGATCTCCCCCTCCCACGAATCAGAGTTTTTTTTTTTACATTTTTAAAAAAAAATTTTTTGCATGTAGTATTTTTAATGAAGAGGAAAATAAATAATATGTCCTTCATCTTATTGATTGGAAATAAATATTAATCTGTCCTTCATTGACATGAAAATGAAAAAAAAATCTGACTCGGAAAAACTCGCCTGCCCCCCCCCCCCCCTCCCTTCCTTCCCTCAGAACAAATGGTGGTCCCCTATCCTATTTTGAATCAATTAGGGGGATCTCTAGTCTCCTGTTTTTGGTAATATTATTGAAAGATAAATGAACACAATGCACATGCTGGAAATAAGATCTTGATGATCACTGGTACCCTCCACACAAAATAGTAAGAAAGTTAAGATTTTCATATCTTAATGGCCTTTTCAACACCTGTACAGTAAATATATGAAAAAGTCAAATTATTATTCAACTAGAAAATTTATTTAATAAACATTTCTTTTCAAATCCAGTGACAGACTGTAGGAATGCTGGGCAGGTGCAGATTACTTCCATCACCTCATGTTCTTGTGGATAAAATGAATTCTGAAAATAGGAGAAAATCAGGAAATACCATTATTGAAAGTAATTTGTGTTTAAAAAAGGAAATAAAAAAAATGCATGGAAACATTTAACATAGAATTTACATACATGTGTAACGTGAAGCGGTCACCCATCCAATGGTTAAACAGGCTCTCCGTTGCTTAACTTGCCTGAAATAGAGATAGACTCTACCGCATCACTAGGAAAGCTAGCTCACTAGCAATGCATTATAATTTCCATATATACTGTCCGCTACACATGTTTTCAATTCTTCTGTTAGTTTTATTATCAAAACTTTGTATGGTTTATAGCTTATATTGAGCATACCATTTTCCTTAAATGATGGATTAACTTGCTGCCTGAATGAATCCATTTGTCCAACATCTGGGAATAGCTAGGCCTACAACACAATATATATGCAGTTATATGCTATGAGATTACTATATACATTGTAGGATGAAATGGCATTACATTTGACAAAACAAATTATGCTACATTGTATATTGTAGTGAATTTATGTTATTGATATATATGAAAAAAATGTGTTACAAAACTTCTCTGGGAAAGTGAAACCTCTGACATTTACAATAGTTATTGATAGAATATTTTCTATAAAAAAAATTTAAGTTTCTTCTTTACCAAAATGAAAAAAAAAACAATATGTAATTTAAAAGCACATGCAAACTTTGAAAATGTGAAATGCTTTAGAAGTATACATACCCTGTGGAGAAATGATGCATTTTTTTTTTTATTCACTCTTTAAGCCTGAAACTCTGGACATCTACAATGATAAAAGTATTATATAAATATTTTTAATGTACATAAATCTAAACAAAAAATGATTTTTTTTTCATTAATTTAGAAATTCTAGAAAATTGCAACCATAGATCTGAAGTGGGGCTTTTATGTTTTCAACACAATGTTACGGATATTTTTTTTAAAATCATTGTGTAGCATATTTGTATGTCAAAATACATCATTGTTTGTTTAGGCCTAGTCACTAGTGAATCATTGACTGCAACAGTGAAAACACCTCATTCAATTTAGTTTAAATTTGTGTTACTGATGATCTCCATTATTACACATATTGTCTCAAAGAAAATGAGCTAATTGACAGGAACTCAGTACATATTTAGTGCAATAAATTTTTTAATAATTCTAAAAAGTGTGAAACTTAGTAGGGGGAGGGGGGGGGGGGGGTTGTTACGCACAGGGCACTGCATAATTACAGTTTTTCACTGACTGTACCAATACATTTAAGGATATCCGATCCTCAGCCAGGAAGGATAACCCCAAAAATTCATATTAAATTTGAAATGCATCAAAATGTAGCTTGAAAATGAAATTTTTTTCATGCAACAATTTTCTTTATATTAATCTTAATAAGATTCAAGGTTTCTGGAAGTCTTAGAGAAGGTCTTATAAAAGTTGACATTTGTACCCTACAAAAAGAAAAAAGTTAATATAGTTTTAGAGAAATAAGATTCTCTTGAATCCAACCTTAGATACCAATGATTATTAGCATGATATAAAATGAGAAGTGATTTGTGGTGTCTTGCAATGATAGCAAAAGCCTTTTACACTATGTATTATACAATACATGACGGAAACAGAAGACAAAAAATACCAAATAAGTATAAAAATCATGACAATTTCTCTGAATGCCTGGATACCTATCGTTTTTTAACCTAAAATATATTTGTTGATCAATTTGCAATTAGAAAATGCACAGCTGATATTCCTATTCGCTTTTTCTGCAAAAATATTGGAGATTTGACGATATTCCTATATAATATGATTAACTTTAATCTTTAACTTAGAAGAAATACTGTGGATAAATTTACATGACTCTGTGGATTCTAAGATACTTTTATGAGTATTTTTGATTACTTAACTGCTTATTTTATAAACCTGAGGATCGGACTACCTTAAATGAACATGAACACACTCGGGTTTTTTTTATGTTAACAAAAGCATGTCTACATATTGCAGATCTACACATGTACCTACATGTATGCGTACATACCTGGCCTGGAATAATTTCAGTGCAGTGATTGATCTACGGAGCTAGAGCTGGTGCAAATCGTCTCAGTTTTCTGCTATTTTCCGAAATAATGTCCTCATATTCTTGTAAAATGGAGAAGCAATGCCTTGTCTCTTATTTTATCCCTATTTTCTTTAAGGATTGTGTGGTCATTGCATTTAAATCCACTGCAAATCTCAGCTGATGTCGCCACGTTTTTAGATGTAAACAACATTCCGTGTCACCGAGTGCAAGCGCTTGGCTGAAGCCGAATGCAGACAAACGACACATTAAAAAGAGAATTATTTTAAAGACATGCTATTTCATAAACGAGAAAATCACTAATTATTTTCTATTTAAACATGAAGATATTGTTGTTTATTAGGCCTATAAATTGTTGCCAGTATTGGTAAATAGTTATTTTGAGCACCATTTCCTTATATGGATCAATCAGGGCGGAGCAACTGTCATGACGTCAGACCTCATTATGACTTCATTACCATATTTTTTTCATGTGTTGCCTTAACTGTACTGCGTTAGGGACACTTTCATGTAAAGGCTGGGAGTTGAGAATAGGGTGATTGTCGTTATTTTTACACATATATATTTATTATTGGAATAAACCGTTATTTTTGTTGAATTAAATGGTGAGCTTAATATTTATATCGTAAAAGAGCTTCCATACATTGTCCTATAGCTAGTGTAAAAGTAAGCGTCAACTGTACAAGTCAGCGCTCCTCGCAAAAAATCCATTTATTCATTCCCTTGCTTAAGGAGGAATGCCACACCAAATTTTTATTTTATAGATCTGTGAGTCAACCTTTTTAAACAATGGTTTCAGCATTGAAAGGTGGACATTAGCTCTCAATAATTTTATATGAATTTTTTTGTATTTTTTCAAAGAAAATGAAAAAATTATTTCTTTCAAAATAAGACGTTTTCTTGTAAAAATTTCGCTGTAAATGAATGCATCACATTAATATCTGATAAAATATGTGTAGAAAAGCTGTATAGATATTAAATTTTTTTAAATAAAAAAATATTTATGAAAATAAAACACATAATTTGTGAATATTTTTTAAATGTGTGGTTAAAATTTTCTTAAAACCAGTCACAACTGGGGAGAACATGTTCGTTAATCATATTTATAAAAGAAATTGAAACGAAATGGCCAAATTTTAGAGAAATTATTTTTTTTAATTTTGGCCAATCCCGATCAAAATTAAACCGATCCCAACCATAATTGTATATTTATTGGAAATAAATACATTTCCCAAAGAGCACTAGTCTGATGAAATTTAATAAGGATTAAAACATTAATGAACCTGACAATTAAATAGATCTCTTCATTGTAAATACATATAGAGGCGGTAAATTAGCATTTTATTAATTTTGTATTAATTTTGATCGGGATCAGTTTAATTTTGGTCGGGTTAGGTCCAAATATTAAAAAATTTTTAAAATTTCTCTAAAATTTTTCAATTTCATTTCAATTTCTTTTAAAAATATGATTGACAAACATGTTGTCCTCAGTTGTGACTATTTTTATGGTGATTTTAACCATAGGTTTAAAAAATATTCACAAATAATGAGTTTTATTTTCATAAATATTTTTTTATCAAAAAAATTTAAAAGTCTAACCAGCCTTTCTTTACATATTTCATTAGATATTCATATGATGCATTCATTTTTAGCAAACTTGTAACTAGAAAACATCTTAATTGGATAATTTTTTTTTCATTTTCTTTGAAAAAATACAAAAAAATTCATATAAAATAATTGAGAGCTAATATGGACCTTTCAATGCTAAAACCCTTGTTTTAAAAGGATGACTCAAAGATCTATAAAATAAAAAGTTGGTGTGGCATTCTACCTTAACGACAGTAAGTACTTCAGACTACAGATTTTGGATACTTAGACAAAGAAATAAAGTGTTCGATTGCCTCAGAATTAATCAACGGACTTCTGGTCCCTCTAGATCTTCAAGGCAAGGAGAGACTTGCACCGTATTGGAATGAACCTTTTTTTCTTGAATACACACCATGTTTTTGATGCAATGACCTATCAACTGGACTTAATGTCAATTGTTGGTGAATTGTTGTATCAACTGAGAAAGTGCATAGGGTTCGCGCAGCAATTTTATTGATTTTTAGAATATTCTCCTTTATATTATATACATTATTTATTTTAAAATATATACATTTGTGGTATCTTTCCATTATATACACAAACAGAGAGAAAATATCTTCAATTCTGTATGAAGTTTGTCAGAGGTCAATACATGGCCGAATCACACAGCGCAATATCTACCGGTACATAAAAAAATGACTTGCTCTGCTTGCTTTTCATGTATAAAAAAAAAACAAAATAAGTAAGTAATAAGTAAAATAATTGTTTTATTTACAACGTAAACAAGTACTTCATACATTTTTGGCGATCGATTATAACCTACATTTTTATGTATGTACATAGAGAATTATGAATATACCGATAGAAACTAGCCTTTGTTTAGCCTACTAGGCATAACATTGTATAAAAATAGTTTAGGCCTATGTCACTTTTGTAAGCTGCACTGTCGCTAACGTTTATCCTTATTTTTTGGTAGACCTTAAGGGTCATAAACCCTCTGCTCTCTCATATGATTTTTTCTCTAACTTTTATGATTTTCCAAAGCAAATGTATATGCTGGATAAAATACAAACAATTATAACATGGCAAAATTTGACAAAAAAGGCACTTAAACTTGACAAATTTATAAAGGAATAATAGACATTTGTGTCATTAAGAGTTATCTCTCTTATCAGAGTATCAATGTACCTTAGGTTAAAATTTCATGAATAGACTAAAACTTAATTTTTTTCATTACATGTAAATTCTTATCATGATAAATGTATAAATCGGTTGAAAAATATCAAACCGGTGCAATCACGCCACGAACAGCTGAGAAACACTTCGATCGGCGCTATAGGTAGATACTTCAATGTAAGCTGTCGCCAGTGTCTCCATGTTTACATCATAAATATGCCTTTAGTTACTGGAATCGTAGGTTGAATGTTTTTGATCAAATTTAATACTTGATTGCAAATTAACTGGCTCGGTCAAGTATCTCCATCCATCGGATCCATCCATCCCTTCCAGGCGACAGAAATTCCTCCAACTTTTTATCATCAATTTTCGGACATGTTTCTTGTATCTTTTCAGCATTTATTATCGATTTTCACAATCAAAAATATTCCCAAACAACAAGCTGTTCACTATTACTGATCACAAGTGGCATTTAACAAAATTTTCCCTTCGAAATCGAATTCTTCGCCTGATGAATTCGAAGCGTAACCGCCTTTCAAGCCGATTTACAACCTTCAGTACTTTTGACGGAAATCAATCTACGGCGACTTTTTATTGCAATATTTATATATCTGAATATTATATATAATTTAATAATTTAACAATTTAATTGTCTATCTTAAATGTATATATAAGTAATAAATAACAAGTTTATAAACTTCAATGGGAATTGAAGTGGGTCGGTACGTGATCAAATCTTCTGAGAAGGCCTTCGGTTAAAAAGTTAACTTTATAAACTTATTTATTTAAGAACAAACTCGAGCCTTTTTTTCAACAACAAAGTACTTATACCTGTACACGGACAATATTTTAGCCTTCGTTACTAAACTTCCTTTTAAAAAAAAGATTTCAAAAATATCATTCTGATTTTCCTTTATTCTTTAAATATGCATATTAGTATAAAAATTACTATAGATTATATTCAATGATTAATTTCTTAATTTATTAAAAAAGATATGTTATGACCTAGGCTTCTACTAATGAAAATACTCGAGTTTGAATTATCTTCATAATTAGATATAACCGATAAATTTATTTTTTTAAAAGGTAACTTCACAACAGATCTTAACTTCCCGTCAGGAACTTCTGTTTGTCAATAAGGTTTTTGATCTATGTTTTTTTTTGTTTTTTATTTGTAAGGATTATTGTAATGAACTCTTAAATCAATCTTATGATTTATTTTTCAATATTATCTAGTACCGGTATGTAATGAAGTATTTTTATTGTGTAAGATAATATGTGTCTGTTTCGGATTTAGCGACTTTAAAAATCGTATTCAACTTTAAGAATATAAAGAAAGTGTACACTTTTTACTATGTCCACAATTAACTTCATCCTGCAACCAACCTAAATACATGTAGTCTTTACATTTCTTTTGGGACTTTAAATCCCGTCATTGAGAAACTTTAATTGAAAACAAAAAAATCCATACGGTTAAATTAATTCAGCTTACTTATAAAATCACGACTTAAGTTGTTATACATGTATGCAAGATGTTAAAATAAAATTGGTATACTATTAATTTGTCCTTAACTGCTCCTACACACCCAGTTAGGTGAAATCGTGTAAAATACCACCAAGTGTATACATTCAACGTTAACATCTCACCATTTAAAGAAACGTAACCCCTACTCAATGAATCGAAAACATCTTATGAAAAATGAAAACATCTGTGTGTGCATACTGCATACTCAAACTGAAAACATGAATGAAAGTTAAAGATAAAAAAAAAATGGAGATTGATAAGGGATCTCTTTATACAAAGTTACTTCTTTTCTGTATCAATCCAAATACTTAATAATTTTGATGCACGATTCACTGTTCTCCCCAATCCAGAGGTTTTCGTCACCATCAATGCTGAGAACGAAGGGGTCATTCAAACTGCAGTTGATGTAGCGTAAGAACTTCCCGTTCCTGTCGATCACGTGGACACAATTATTGTCGCGATCAACAACAAGAATACGACAATAGTTGTCAGTATCTATTCCATGTGGATAGAATTCTTTGTAGCTGCGAGAGAGATTTCCGGTGTAACGAAATCGGAATTCGCCGGTTTTCTTGGTCACGACGACAGCCGAGGCGTTCCAGTCGGAAACACAAATGTCCCCGTTTCCATTTTCGGTGACATACATGTTGTTCCGGCCTACAGAAAAAAGTGCCTTATTATTATCATCAAATTGAATTTCTTTTTTCAATTCGCCTTCAGAAAATATGCCAATTTTGGCCTCTGAGTAGTCGTTTCGTCGCATGCAGACCATCAAGTCGTCTTCTGTGTTGAAGCAAAGACCAAATGGAATCCAGCCAGTCATTTCTATCATCTTCTTGATGCAGTCTTCTGCGACAACTAGTAATTCAACACATTCATCCGTGATCTGTGGAAAAGCAACATCGCCGTTTTTGTTTACCGCAATGTCTTTCTGACTACTTCCCGAAATCGCAGCTATGGACTTCAGCAGAGTGCCATGTTTATCATACTGCTTGAGTTTTTCATCATCTCCATAAACCCACACTCCCTTTGTTGCTTCACAACAAATTCCTTTTAATTTTCCGCTGTTGGTTTTTATAATAGCTAAAGGTTCTGGTTCTTCCAGTAACATGCGGGCCGCTACTGCCGTTACCCCACAGGTTTTGCTAATGGCAAATTCTGGTAATGTTGTTCTATTGGAGGGTTTGAGCTTCAAAAGCTGGTTAATAATCTGTTCTTCCGAAATATCTGAGGGAATTATTTTTGGCGGTAGGATGACTATTCTACCAGGAACAAGTCGCAATTCCTCGACCATAGATTCGTACTTAAGGAGATTCAAGACTTTGTTATCTTTCAAAAGTTTCTTGTTTTCCTGAATGCAGTTCTCCACATGCTTTAAAATTGCTTGCATTTCTTCAATACTATCCTGCATGTGTTTCTTGTCCTCTCTCACCATGTCATCCACATCTTTTTTGATTTTGTCTATCGTGATATCAACTTTCTCATGCCAAGTTTTCCTCAACTCTTCTAGAGTATCTGCTTCTTTTTTACTGTGATCTGCATACTCAGAAAACTTTTCTATCATTTTCTGCACAACATTTTCGTATTCATTTTTGAAGTGCCTTAATTCCAGTAAGTCGCTTTGGACAGCGCTTTGAGTTGCTGTGGTGATTTTGGACAAGTTTACACTTCTGTGTCCCTCATGGTTTCCCAAAAGACACTGAAAGCAAATAGGAACTGTGCAATCCTGACAGTACAGGACGTTTTCTTGAGAATGATCAATGCATCTGTCTGGAGAGGATACCTGTGGCTTGTACGGCTCAATTTCATGCTTCTGTGCTTCATTTTCTAAATGTTTGTTTCTACAATCTCTGCAAAGGTTAAGACCACAGCTTCTGCATCGAACAGCGACCACATTTGTGCATTGACTACAACGAACTGCATCTTGGGCCATTTTTTCTGCCTTTTCATCACTCATCGTTCACTTGTAACTGTAAAAAGAAAATTGAAAGAATGCTTTAACATATCGCTCTTTTATACAGGACATTTTTGACTTGAATATTTATACTATAGAATAGTTTTTCAAGTGATCGCCCTTTGAAATTTAAGATCCATTCTCTGTAATGAATATACCTGGTGTGTTAGATCCATGACAGGAAAGGTCAAGGAATTTCTTCAAATTTTTAAATATATGATTTGATACGCAAGCATAGTACAGTAAACAAGCCTGTTATTAGCAAACATACTGCATGTTGTATTCATGCCATTAACTCAAATGCTGACTGGTGTTTTCCTACTGTTTGGCTATTTAATACTAGTATTGTTACAGTATTAGATTTATTAATTTATTTGATAAATCTATAATACATTTAATGTTTTTAATTTGTACATAAATGCATTGCTAAAAATATTTAAAGGTCACCGAGGTGGAACAGGTAGTACCTGTACTTAATTATTATTGCCTTGGGGTATGAAGGTTCTGGTCTTTGGTCTTTGATTTGTAGTATCCATCATTTTCATTGGTTTGGACTTTGTACGGTTGTGTTTTATTAGTTTACTTATTTTCCCTCCAAAAGTTGTTGTTTTTATGGTCATTCTTTGTCCAGTGTTTGAGTAGAGAGGACTATATTTACAGATTTGTAATATCAGACTTTTGACATTTGATATTTCTCTCTATTTAGGTAAGCTAATATTTATATACTAATTCTAATATGATTTCTAATATTTGATTTAACTGCAAAGTAAATTCTATAGCACTTGCACAGTCAGAATCTGATTTGAGAGATTAGTATTTAAAGTAACTGTTTTATTGATACAGATAGTAGTTTTTACTTAATTTAAATATGTATATATTTTTATGATGATAGCTTTATTTATGTAAACTATGATAATTTGTAGTTATATGATCTGGACCCTGTGAGCCATATTATTAACACTCATGAATGGGAGAGGCTCGATCCCATAGATAGGTATGAAATTATTGTTTTATATATTTTATGATTATCCAGAAATGGTAAAGTTTGTGTAGACATTATTGTAAAATATAGATCAGTTTTGTTGTATAAAGGTTTTATTATTTTTCAAAGAGTATAATATTGAAAGGGAGTTTTCATCTATTTGATAATGTGTAATTCATGTGAAGAGTTACCTCCCTTTATTCAGCGTATCTGTTAACCGAAGATTGTAATAACTATATTGATATGGATAAACATGTATTAGAATATTTTATGCTATGTATGTATTATTTGTTATTATAATTTTCAGGTCATTTTCCTATTATCCTGTTACCAATTTCCTATTTATATAATCATCTGTGTGTGAATAAATGGAGATGATCGAACCCTGAAACGGACTTACTGTTATATTCCATAATAACTATAAGAAACCGTTACAGTATTTACATACTGAATATTGTCGACGAATTTTCTCGTTATTTCTCGATCATGACAAGGAGCATACAGCGGGTGTGATCGATCGGACTTCACAGAAAAGCATATCGACCGGTCGACATGCTTTTCTGTGAATTAAGTAGATTTATCTATGGATCGACCTAATCAAAAGGCTATATTTATATATCGACGACGTATTGCCAATTATCAAAAAAAAAACCTCACTACTAACCTTCAAATACATGTAGTTTCATAGAAATGGAAATATATCTATTTTCAATACTTCACAAAATACCAGAGGGAGTATAACACGTCAAAATTGTATATACTGGTGCCTCATAATATCGCGGTACTTAATCCTTTTGATTAAAAATTGTTATTCCAATTTTTTACTTTAACTTTCATCAAATACTATCCATAAACCAATCTATGGCCTAACTTTTTAGTGTCAAATTATTTCTCAAGTTTGCACTGTTTAATTTGATGTCTATTTTTAAAACGGGAAGTCTTATTTACCTCCTAAATTGTAGAGTCTCATACAATGAAGCGCATTGAAGTGGTAAAATTTTCCGTTTGACTGGAACGTTTTAAGCTATCTTTAGAACGATGATTGTCATAAAACGACACGCCCATTTCTTTAGAAAGGAATATTCGGTCATTCGAATACCTGTAAAACAGGTTTCCATAAATAATATGTTTTACGGTGTGACCGTTGGGGCGAGCGCAGTTTATTTACTATCATAAACCTACACATATACTGTCTATCATTCAAGAAAAAGAAAGCAAAAAGAATAAAACAAAACAATAAAAAGAAATCATTTCCCAAGCATCGGGATCGAGATTCCAAACTTCTCGGAAGTTTCCGACAAAATCGGAAATACCCGAACCGTTGAAGTGACGAAAGTATGACGTCAGATAAAAATTCTGTTGACTTAGGACGCAAACGCTAGTTTTATGGAAAAGAGATTGCATTAAATCGTTCTTTTCAAGTAAGTTTTGCTATGTTTTAGCCACCATGTTGCTATGCACCGCAACATGTTTTTCGAGTTTCACGGAAGCAACCGACATAACTTCGTCAAAATTCGTAAGTTTCCGATGACGTCATTTGTATCATTTCCGAAGGGCAAGGTGAAGGCCGGTGTTGTGGCATGGGGGTATTTTTTTTAATAAGGTAAGGCAAAATCATTTCGTTAAGATTTCGGTAAGAAACAATGTTCCTTTAATTTTTTTACTATTTTCGATTTATTCGCGCAAAGGACATTGGGTAGTGCAGGAATTCTGGGAATGTTGCACAGAGAAATTTGGCTGACGTATGTACAGATTTCAATCCGAATTTCCTCTGTTCATACACGTTAGTCTATTGAGCTCGCTTCGCGAGCGTCGCTTTGCGACGCTCGAAAGCGACGCTCGCTGCGCTCGCTATAATAGCCAGTCAAATTGATGGTCTACATAAAAACCGAGTAAGCACGTGTTCGACCGATACATGTATTGTGGTAACTCAAATAAATATGATAAAGTCATAATTATTGACAAAATCGTTGCAATACGTGTCTTACAGAAGCGGGAACTCTATAACTCTCTCTATCTTATAACTTTAAAAAATCTCCATTTCAGTGTAACTCATGTTGCTTGTCACGAAGAGTGGGGTGTCCATAAAATTACGACGAATATTTCTTTTTCGTTTCTAAAGAAATGGCCGTGTCATTACATTTGTATGTTATAATTGACGTTCGAAACATGACTCAGTACGTTTCATCCAAACAGAAAATTTTACCACTTCAGTGCGCTTCATTGTAGTATGTCAGTAGGGCTGTAGACCGAATTGTCCGATCCGTATCTTAAACACCCTTTGCTTACCAGAGATTTAAACTTGGAACACTGGAACCCTCAAAGATAAGATGGCCCTATTGATATTTATCAGTTCAAATACAACACTATTTTGGACAAAGGGAGATACTGTTCAATCAATAATTTGAGAATTCTTTGCTTGACAGACACCAGACTTGGAAGGTTGTTTCCAATTAAGGAGTTAATAAAAGGATGAAAGATCTAGGGTTAAATATTATTTGAGAGCCCATTGCTCGACAGGCATCAAAGAAGTATATTCGGTAATAACCAATATTTGCCCCCCAAAGCAAACTTTGATGGATATATATTTAATTAAGTTCTTAAAAAGGGGAGTAAATGCTGACTTCAAAGCACTGAATATTTTCACAAGTAATGACGTCATATGTATGAAATGACGTCACAAACATGACGTAAATTTCAGTTTTTTATGAATTTTACAGAAAAATGTACATATTTCTTTGATATTTTGAGTAAAAATCACCGAGCGCATGTGTGTTCAGGATTAATATTTTGATATAATGTGTAGAATGATAATATCAATAAAATGTGTGAATATTGTTCCTGAACAAACTTGCGCTCTATAAATTTTAAAGCTAAAATTGTCGAAATTTTGTCCATTTTGTCCTCTTTCTGAAAAAGGATATAAAATCGGACTAGTTTGTGACGTCATAAAAACAAAAATTGTGAATACACTGCTTTGAAACTATAATATTTTCTGTTAATTTATATTTCTCATACAATTTATTGAATTCAGCACATTTCAGGAAGTTTTCATAATTTGACTTTTGTGGGGGCAAATGTATTCAATATACCGCATATAGTTCTTTGGCATACTTGTACAATGAAGCGCATTGAAGTGGTAAATTTTTCTGTTTGGATGGAACGTTTTGAGCAATCTTTAGACATGCCCATTTCTTTAGAAAGGAAAATTCGGTCAAATGATTCAATCGAATACCTGTAGAACAGGTATTTCATAGATATAATAGCCAATGAAATTGACGGTCTACATAAACACCGAGTAAGCACGTGTTCGACCGATACATGTGTTATAGTAACTCCAATCAACATAATAAAATCATATTTATGTACAAATCCGTTGCAATGCGTGTTTTACATAAGCGGGAACTCTATTTACATAGCTCTCTCTTCATTTAAAAATCTTCATTTCAGTTTAACTCATGTTGCTTGTCACGGAAAGTGTAGTGTCCTAAAACAATACGACGAATATTCCTTTCTCGTTTCTAAAGAAATGGGCGTGTCGTTATTTTATAATTGACGTTCAAAACATGACTCGGAACGTTTCGTCCAAATGGAAAATTTTACCACTTCAATGCGCTTCATTGTAGTATCACGGTATAGGAAAACATGGAAACTTGTGGCTGACATGGACTTCAATTTTTATTTTTATATTTACGGTGTAATTCTACATTAAAAGTAAACATTTATACAAACCAAAGACTTTCGAAACATGAACTTTATTCTGGCTTTTACTAGGTTATAAAATCATTGATCTAAATATTATATAAACGGTAATGGAAATCTGTAAAATTACGTTTTATTTGAATAAAAAATTACTGACACATGTTCCATACTTTTTAATCGTCACAAAAGTTTACATTCGGACGACAAACAGATAGTATTTAAACAGAGAGGATATGAGCTGTGTATCTGAATTTTTGGAATATACCGCGATACAATGGAACCCGCGATATAATGAGAAGCGAGTATACATGCCGCATATACATGATCTGCATCTGCATGCTGCTGGCATATATTATGCAGGAGAAAACACTTATACATGTATTGCACATGTTAAATCCATTTGTTTCTTTAATTAAACATAATAAATTAGCTTATACGTACGTTATAATGTTTGTAGAATTCCACGCTACTGCACAGAGTTATGTGGTCGATATTCAATACGTCCGTAGTTTATAAATATCGACAGCACATAAATATTTACATATCTGAATCCCGCAGTTTGTTCCGAACGTGCAAGCACGTTGAAAAGTGCACTATCTAAAACATAGCATGGCCTGACATATTATGAGGTTGAAGTGAGGGTGCCAGAATTCATATGCCTGTCCCGATATTGATTTAATAAAACTGAGGTGATGGAACAGTGATTGATATAAAAAAAATCTTCAAATTATTCAAAATTTCCTGGAAATTCCAGAGGTTGTGCCAGATCCGTGAGATCAGTAAGATCCCCTTTCGGCAAACCCTGAGTGAACCCTTAATGTATGTATTGATTAAAATAATGCAAAGGCCTAGCAATGAATTTGAAGCATGCTAGGCAAAATACAATCCATTGATTATCAAACAAGGTCATGAAAACGAACATAGAAAAAAATATACGAAATGTTGATTTTACTTTTACTTATTATGACTAATACTTACAGTGAAATTTTCACCTTTTAAAAAAATTGTTCTGCTTTTTTTCACACTGTTTATCTATGGATTCTTCAATTTACCCGAACATGACAGGAAGTAAATGAGGGTGTAACATATCTACAGGGCGATATCAACGATGCTTATAGTAATCTGACCCCGTGTCTTCTCAGATGTCTGGATAGGTTCTGGGCATAAATTACATGGTTCAAATAGACTTTCCGAGGGATAATTTAACTGTTTGCGTTAGCAACATTCCATTTCAACCAGGCAGTTTGCTTGCTAGCAAGCCTAACACACCCTTGCGCATTACTATATGATTGAAATTCCCTCTCAATATTGGATGGTATAATCTATATTGCACATTCTCACTTGAAAAAAAAATGTCAAAGGTCTACTCTATGCTTCCCGTTTTCTGTGAAACGGAAATGAAAAAGGCGGAAACTGTATCTTCGACACCAAAGAATTGTTTTCCTGGTGTTAGCTTTATTCACGGGAACCCATTTTTTTTATATCAATTCGTTAAATTATAATAACTCATTATCAATTTTACGCGTCTAAGTAATAATTGCTAGTCTTATATCAGGGGTCTATTATGTAAATATTGCATGTAGTTGAGTGTAAAATTGAAAATTTTCACACCAAGAAAACCATTGTCAACCGAGGCGCAGCCAATGGTTCTCGAGGGGTGAAAATTGTTAATGTTACACCCAACTACATTGCAATATTTATTACATTATGCTGAATGTTTTATACAAATACATATAACAGTGAACCGTGTGCGCATAAATTCTGCGCAGTCGCTATTTTTTGGAATATCCCCTGTCGTCAAGCACTGTTGACTGTTGCTACGCTGGAGGGCGTGGATTTATTATTCAGCGGGTAATAGTGTTTTTTAACAAATTTTCTCGACCAATCAGATTACACTAATTTACATGAAAGTATAATATAATAAACTAAGTTGTCGGTCGATTTTATGGGAAATATTAATAAAAATAATTATTATCTGGTGGTACTCTACAGCTTTCTGTACATACTCTACGGCTTTCTATAATTAAAAGATGCGTGGACTTATTTTTAGAAATAATTTTTACAATTTCATCAGCATTTCTTCAGGAATCTTAATCAGGGCTAATACAGGGACAAAAGAAGCTTTTGTACAAACACAATACTTGATTTGAGGAAATTATTAGCCTCTGATGTTTTAAAGGAAGTGTTTGGAAATCAATTAAAGGTGCTTGGATACTATTTATTTTAGTTTAGCTGAGCTAAAAGCCCAAGCGAGCTTTTCTGATCACCCGTTGTGTATCCGTCTGTCTAGCTGTCCGCCCGTTTTCTGCATGCTTTTCACTGAAAGAAATACCTAGGTAATTTAACAAATGTGGCAAGTAAAGCGTTCTTCGTGATTAGTAATCATTCTGTTTACTATAAAATATATTATTACTATATTAGCTAAGATAGTGAGTAGTAGGTGTCATGTGGAGTGGGGGTCGTATAGATACCAACTAACTTAGTGAAAGTAGCTTATCAATTTTAGATTTACTAATGGTATCTACTCAATACCAAGTAAAACTACTTTTAAGGTAGTGATTGTATGGGTAGTAAATTCACTAGTCTTCTTATAGTGACTTAAATTACTAGCTAATTTTTTCAGTGTTCATAAAGTAATCTTCTTCTTTAAAGCACTGGGCCAATTTTATCCAAAGTTGCTTCAAAGCATTCTTAAGCAAAGAGAAGTTTAAAATGTTGAAATGAAGGATCATGCCCCTTACAAGAAGGATATGGAGATAGCGAACAGTATTCAACACCAAAGTCCATAAAACAATACAAATCAGGAGCAGAGCAAACACAGACTTTCGAAACATCAGGTGGGATCAGGTGCCATGGAGGAGTGAGCATACCCTGCTGACCGGTCACACCTGCCGTGTGCTCCTTGTCATGATCGGGAAATAACGGAAAAATCCGACGTCAATTCAGTGTATAAATAATGGACTAACAATAAGTATGAAAAACGTCAGTCAGCATTTGTCTCAATGATAAATTGTATTTGCTGACAAGGTCATTGCATCGACCATAGAACTTACAAAATGATGACTTTAAACGAGACTGTTGATATTCTTGTTTCATCAACTTGCTTGTTAATAACTTACCTCGTATTAGACTCTTAATATCTTTTATCTCAAGCTCACCAGGATATATCGTACCTTATAAGGAGATATAATTAAAAATAAACAAAAATAGGGCTGGGTCATTAATTATCTTCTCAAAAACACTGAGTCAGAAAATCTGAAACGTACGTATGTAAAACACCCATTCTCAATATAAGGGCACAAATGCCTCTCTGATTTTTTAAAAAATGAAGTTCAAGATAACAATTTTTTTATCAATTACCTTTGAAAGAAAGTATGTGAAGATTTTGTTTACAGATTTTTTTTCATCAAATTTTAATACATGGAATAATGACAAGACGGTAAAGTAGAGGGTGATTTTATTCAGAAATGTAGCTTGAAATGTACGTTACTCTTTCTTCAATGTCCAAAAAAATATGTCAAAAAATATGTAGTCATTAAAATCACAATTGGAATATCTCATCAACACCAGCACATCCTACCAACTCTGTCAGCAACATATTTTCTCGGCATACGAACGTGCGTTTGATTTTTCCTTTCAAAAAACAAAGGTTACTTTTTGATCCAGATGGACAAAAACATTTTTTTAATATATGCTTTAAATTCTTCTCTCTGTTTTGTTTAGAGCGATCAGTTTGGAATCTTTTTATTTTCTATAAATACTGGAACTTAACATGTACATGTAGTAAAATTCTATTTTGTAGTTACTGTCTTTTTTAACATATATCCATGCCGATTTAGAAAACTACGTAAATATAACGTACATTTCAAGATATATTTCTGTTTAATAAAAAGATTAAAATTCATCTAAAATTCAGTTTATTCCAAAAAAGATTCTCTATGTAATCACATTGTGTTATAAGTCTATATATAAGTATATAAGACTATAAAGACACGATTGCCTCAGAATATGAGTAGGTAACGTACATTTTCAAGCTTGTAATAATATGTAAATTAGTAATAAGAAAATATTTAAAAAAAAAACAATTATTGACATAAAAATCATTTCAATGAAGCGTTTTAACGCAGTAATATAAGAAATCATAATGTAACAAACAAGATTATTTGTCATCAACTACATGAATGTCACGTCACTTCGGTAACGTTCATTTCACATATTATTGGGGAGTCCCCTCCACCTCAGTTCATTACCATTCTTTTGTGCTGTTTCGCTGAAATTGACACCGGTCGTAGCCTAGTTACTTCTACCTGTGTGCAAGGGTACAGACCAAAAAAAAATAAGTGTCAGACGTATTTTGCTATGATCTAACAAATGCTCGTGTTTGGCCATTGAAACTTAACATAAATCTATTCCGAATATATCCATCGACAGTCGTGTTAACAATTTCATTTAGTATGTTGCAACATCGTTTGTCAAAACACAAACATAAGTGCTTTTCAGCAGATCTGGAAAAATATAACCCAAAATGCAATGATTCAAACAAAACTGAGTATTGTATGCCTTTCAGTATTTGAAATGTACGTGACCGTCTTGTGTTCTGGGTTTATTTGTTTTGTTTCTTTTTCTTTTTGTTTTGTTTCGTTTTTTTTTTTTTTTTTTACGAATTATAAGCCTATGCATACTTTGTTTTAAATTATCAACAACAATTAAATTAATATTGACGAAAAGTCGCATATTAAAAGTAAACAAACTGCAAAAAGGTTGCCAAAGATGAATTTAAGACACTTAGAAATAAATTTTCTAGCATATGGTAACAGTCTACCACATTTACGAGGATTGGGGGTGCAATTAGATGGATTTATGTGGTCAGTTGTCAAATGGATTGTAACGTTAATTTTGTTTCGCTCGTGTAAACGCAATTCATTGACTAAATAAAAAAAAATGTCAGTTAAAAATACGCAAAATGTACGTTACCATATGTAACGTACATTTCAAACATAAAAATCAATTCTCTTCCACAAGCGTACGTTAGACACGCAATATATTGATCCTATTTGAACTTGCATATCATAAAAAATGCATCATACAGGTTTCGTATTCAGAAATATATACCAGGTATCATATAATTGACCTTAATATATTTTTTTTCCTCAGCAGAAACATTTCTTTTCATTAATTTTGGGATTTAGCCGACCTCCAACCTTTGAAACTTTCCTTTGTGTACACATTCGAGTGTGTGAAAGTATGAGAATACATGAAAATTCGTGCGAGATTCACTTAATTCGAATTTCATGGTAACGTACATTTCAGTAACGTACATTTCAAATGATCACTTTTCATGTAAAAAATAATTTTTAATTGTGTTAAGCAAAACGTCTTTGCCAGTTTACAGGATACAAGGGGTTGCTTATTCAGAGTCGTCTCATATTTTCTACTTAATATATATTCTTAATGGAAGAATATAGGTAACGTACATTTCTTTCTTATCTCTACGATTGAAAATGTCTTTCATTCCGTAAACATATTTATAAAAGTTGCTCAAATTGTTCAATTTCATGTTACATTATGTAAGTAGGAGTAATTAATCCTTTGAAATTTCAAATTTAGCCCATCAATAAATAAAGGAGAACAAAACTATCAGGTGTATAATCTTTGTGTTTGCTTGTAATGTGGTTGAAATAGAATTAAGCGACAGGTACATTGCACAATAAAAATTATTTATTATCACAAAGAAAATGTGTTTATTGTTATGAAAAGAAATATATATGATACAAGGTTTAACTTATCAGAAAATTTTTACTTGAGAATCAAAACCATATATTACACAGAGGGGACTCAGCATAATATTTGCCTCGGCGACAGTAACGTACATTTCAAATAGGCTACTATATTTGAATTTGGAACTCCTTAAATACCCTTTCAGATCGATAATTATATGAATTCTTATTCATTGTTATATGACTATTTATAATGTTGATTTAAAAATTACATCAGTGGTATTTCTTCTAAATGAAAATGAGGCGACATTATTTGAGCCCTTATATTGAGAATGGGTGAAAAGCATCTTGAGGTAGTGAAATTATTTATTGTTCAAATCATGGGGGAAATCCAGCGAAAAATAGCAGGGCTAAGGTAACTCAGGTAAGAGTTTGCCCATGAATCTCTTGCTGAAGAATGTGTCGTTTATTTACTATTTGGCCCATTAATCTCTTGTTGAAGAATGTTTCGATTACTAGTATTAATTTCAAATTTACTTAAATTACACAGACCAATACGATTTATCTTCCGAGTGGAATTATCTTTCCTTTAAGTTATTGTGTCGAAGTCAAGAATCCTTTTTGGAAACAAAACGGACTCAGTGATCAATTTTGTATATCAAGGATGTGAATTGCAATATTTTTTTTCAAGAAGTCATGCTACGAGAAGATTTTTTTTACCTTTACAAAGTTTTGTAAAAAAAGAAATTATAGTTAAGACTATTCTTTTACCAAAAAAAACGTCTTTAATTAACTTCTTTTTAAGTATTTAACATTCAAATTAGTTCAGTATTATGTGGGAATCTAGAAAACGAGCTTGAAAACCTCAGTGACAACTAACACACACCCAAAAGCCGATACAGATCTTAACAAATGGCCAAACAAATAGGTCATTGTGACACAAGAAGTAGAGTGTTTTCGCTGCACAATGCATCTCTTATATGTGTGGCACTCATGCAGCTGTCTATTGTATGATTGAGGAAAAACCAGCGTTTTAATTCAGAGAATCTTTTGTATCCGGTGAAAAAGTTTACAAAAATAATAATGCATGCACTTGGACAAAGACTTTAACAATGATACAGTTTTAAATTCAAATGGATAGTTTTCACAGATCTAGAATGCTCGACGTCTGGGGATATCTGTTTCCTCATACATTTTCTTTTTATTAAACATGCATGATGAAAATAAAGTTTCCCTTAAATAACACAAATAATTGCTCAACGCATTTCATATTTACCCTGTCGATTGCTACATTATAGGAATTAATGTGAAACATGGAGAGTTCAGGTCACTTTATATAATAAAAATCAAGAGCAGAGCAAACACGGGCCTATTTAATATCAGAGATGGGATCAGGTGCCATGGAGAAGTAATAATCCCCTGTCAATCGGTCACAACCGCCATGTGCTTTATCATGTCGAGGAAACGGAAAGATTCGTGGAAAGTTCAGTGTATGGTCTACCTATAAGTATTTTTACTAGATTTTATTTGCTGAAAAGGACATTTTATTGACTCTAGAACTAAACGAAACAAAAGATTTTCTTGTTTTATGAACTTGTTTTAGAAGCTTCCTACCTTCTCCCAGAGCATTCTCTGGCCTAGTTTTATAATTAAGATATTGTTGCTACTTAGACCTCAGAGCAAACCTTAAGAACTAAACATTTCGATTCTATGGCTTAATTTGTAAAATCATGAAGCATGTGGGGCTACCTATTACATGAAATGTTAAAACAATTTTAACCTGGTAGAAATAGGGTACATGGTTATTCTCAACTTATCATCATAAAGGAACTTCTCAGCACCTAATCGCACCTCTTAAAAATCTCTTGAATTCCCGAGTGTACGTGTTTATTCCCTGTTCACATAATTGTTGAGTTTTAAAGAGATCCCTATCTTCACCTTCTTTTTTAATTTTCCTCAAACATTTAAATTTTACCTTCATGACTAATGTTATATCTTAAATAAATCTTTTATCCCTTGCAAATTGTGTAATATCCTGTCGATTTCTTCCGAGAATCGACATCATTTTCTTACCAATTATTTAAAAAAGATCCTGAAAAATTTACTTCCTTAAATGCATAAGATTGAAAATAAGCCAAATCGAGTGCATGTACTAGTATAAGGTAATGTATCATGACCTACAAACGGATTTATTTTTGGAAGGGGGAGGGGTGTTCCTACTAGTTAAAATTAGTTATCATGTCTATGTAATATTAATAAATGCAACTGAACATTTAAATGAAATGAATTTTGTCAAAAAATTAAGGGAGCTATTTTGAATAAACTACAATAACAAAGCAAATATTTATATCCAAATCTGTAGCCTACACTACCAGGAAAACTTAGGCTTGGTGTAAAATGCGGAGGATAGAGTCTCCGAAATGGAGGGTCAGAGAGTGCAAGGGGTGGAGTCTCTTGATTTAGATGATGCAGGAGGTGGAATATTGTGCTTGTTGTAAATTTAGCATGTGCTTATTAGATCTGTCATCTCATTTTCCGTTATTCGTGAGAACTTATTTGTGTGTTACATAACTAAACAATTCAAAAATAATTCCTTTGAAATTGACTGAATGAACACTGCTATGTCTTGACAGGTTTTATTAGTATAGGTATCAAATATCTGAAGAGCAAAACGTTCAATGCTAAGGGCTAGATCACTTACACTTTTAGGGAAAACTTAAAAAAACCCAGAAACATTAGTGCAAAGAAGCACTTTTTTTTTGCTAAATTTCACATGCAGTTGACAAAGTGATCTGCAATATGTAATGCAAGACATATTTATCTACAGTAAAATTTTTAGGATATATCTAGACTCGGTAATTAATTGTGACAAGCACTTTTTATCACTGACGGAGAGCTCTATAAACTTACCATCTGGGTATTTTAAGTACATGTTCCACCAAAACTATTACTGTGAATCACTTTTTATTCCCTTTATTTTCGTGTAATTACACGAGACATTGTGATCACAAAAATTAATTCTCGCGTTTAATATTCCATATTATTTTATGATTGAATAATTTCCATCTCTCGGATTGGCTGAGATCCAACTATGTTAGAAAAATACTACGTTGTATTGACCTGCACGTGAGTATTGTACTCCTCAGATGGCTAAATCATTGTATTGACCTCAAAAAACAGCAATAATTGCATATAGTATTATTTAGAGCGATTACCACAATTCGTGAAAATTTTGTCTCGCGCCTCAAAAATCAATGGCTATCTCGCAAAAATAAGGTGTCATGAAAATTAAGTGATCCATAGTAAGAGTCTGGGCGGTCAACAAGTTATCGGTTAGATTTAGCTGAATTTTTCAGATATGAGATTTAAAGCTGTCAAGAGAAGGATATGGAGATAACAAACAGTATTCAATATAAAAGTCCATAAATCAATATTAAATAGGAGCAGAGCAAACACAGACCTCCGAAACATCAGAGGTGGGATCAGGTGCCATTGAGGAGTGAGCATCCCCTGCTGACCGCTCACACCCGTCATGATCTCCTTGTCAAGATCGGGAAATAACGAAAAAATCCGTCGTCAACTCAATGTATAAATAATGCACTAACAATAAGTATGAAAAACAGTCAGTCAGCATTTGACTTAATGATAAATTGTATTTGCTGACAAGGTCATTGTATCGACCATAGAACTTACGAAATGATGACTTTGAACGAAACAACTGATATTCTTATTTCATCAACTTGCTTGTCAAAAATTTACCTCGTCTTAGAAATTGTTCATACGTAGAGCATGCTCAAATCAACTGAGATATATAGACTCTGTATGCAGGTGATGAAGGCATATTCCTGCTTAAGTAAGTGAAGTTAATGCTGGAAAAGTTAAAGTCATCAGGTTTTTCATATAGCTTGGTTGTTAGATTACCATTAACGTCTTCTTCAAGTAAAATATCCGAGTATGAAACAGATGTGTCAGACTCTGTGGTATCTTTAATCTCAAGCTCTCTATGATATATCGTATCGACGTAGGAATGGAAATTATCATTGTTAATTGAAAATACGTCGTCAGTATATCTAAATGTCGAGTTGAAAGCCACAGCAAGTGTTTTCTTCTTTTCACGCATAAGATTTTGCACAGATTCTGCTTCATATGAATACAAAAATAGTTTTGCTAATAACGGATCGCAATTGGTACCCATGGGAATTCCAATAGATTGTTGGAAGACCTGGTCTCCAAAAACCACATACGAGGGTTGATCCAAAAGTAATGTCACAACTTCGATAAAATCGCTACCCGTCGACGTAAAACAACAAAATCATAAATAATGAAAGCTACGTGTATTTCAAATCCGACCTGAAAATTTTAATTCAACATGATTTATACTTTTCAAATTATCGGATTATATACAACGTGCGATTGTGGTAGTCGCTGCACCTAAATAACGACATATGACGGATACGCGCCGTCATACATTTAAACGATTCCCTTCGTTTCATTAAAAAAAAATTGAGATCCACGAACACGTTCACAAAGTTGACTTTCCTAAAGGAAACTTAGTACCTATCGTACACTTACTCTTTCCATGATTAATTCTTCTGTCAAAATTCTATGAATAGTAGTATAAGACCAACTTAAAATTTCAAATACTGTTCTAACCGTCTGTCTTTTTCGACAACGTCACACACCATTGAACTTTTCCGTCCGCCCTCCCATCTTTCGCTTTTCTTGTCATCTTCTGAGCATTCAATGACCCATCACCCACCCAAAATCACCGAAACCATCTAAACAAGTCTTTTCTTTGCATTCTTTCCTCTGTGAGTCTGGTAAATCAACGTAACTGTCTCTACTGGTGATTTGTCCACTTTGAAGCAAAAATGCATTACAGCTTGTTGTGGCGTTTTTGTCCATTTTGATGTTTCTTTTTTTCAATGCACCGGAATAAAACAACGAGGTTTTTGATCAAAAATAGCAATTATGTCATATAATTTTCAACTTAAGACTACAAAATGATGTATTTTTTTATCTTTTAAAATATTTTGCGATTGGGGCTTTAAGAGATGCTTTATAATGTGATTGTATTTTTTATCTCAAAAAAAAAAAATTAATTTGTGACGTTTGGTTGTGACGCGGCAACACCCTCTACATGTATGTTCTATGTTTTAAACATCTATAAAATAAATTCAGTTAAAAACATTATTGAATGAAAAATTCAAGTTTAATTAGATTTATATTTGTGCATCTTTTATTACATTGTAAAATATGACGCCAAATATTAGAGATATGGACACAGTGACATTACTTTTGGATCAACCCTCGTAGATATTATCAATCAGAAAATCAAGCATCTTTTTGATGTCAACCTCAGAGTACTGGTGTGTGAAATCAGGATGTGTTTTAACAAACAGGAACATCCTTGGACAATTCACTGTGTTAATAATGGCCTAACACCTAGCTTGGAAAACGTCAGTCAGCTTTTGAATTGACAATAGACAGCAACTCATGAAACGATGACTTTAAATGAGAGTGCTATTATTTTTGTTTCGTAATTTTTCATTCAATAACTTACCTAGATTTAGAAATTGTTTCTTCGTAGAACATGCTGTTACGCATCGAACCAACTGAAACACTGTAGATCACTAAGAATTCGTGACACCTTACTTTCGCGAGATACATGTAGCCATGCATTGACTCTATATTAGCGAGACTTATTTTTAACAAATTGTTGTTATTTCTCTGTATAATATTTAGGACTACTATTATACGCGAGAATGAAATTTTGGTGAGCTCACTGTCTCGCATAATTACGCGAAAATAAAGTTCTCGCAAATAAAAAGCGATTAGCAGTATATAAATCTCGTGTGGTAAAGTTAGACGAAAAATAATGTCAACACATTCCTCATATAGCCATGTCTTCAGGACACCACTGGTGTCCTTCTTTAAAAAGATTGCAAAATATCCAAATATGTAATCTTTGTTTCAGACTTTGTGGTATTTTTTATTTCAATCTCACTGGGATAAATCATGTCGACATAAGAATGAAAATTGTTAATTGCCAATACGTCGTTTTATTACCAAAATGTCGATAAACCTAGAAGTCCTTTCTTCTTTTCATTTATAAATATGCACAAATTCTGATTCATTTGAATACAAAAATAGGTCTGTTAATATAAATTCTGGCTTATAGCTGCTGATCATGTTTTGGAAGATGTTGGTGGATTCCTTCAAAATATTCTCTCTTAAACAGAATTTACGTCATTTGTAATATCAGATTGGAAATAAATTTAGTAAAACATTTAAATGGCAATATGTTCAACTGAGCGTTTTATGCTTCATTTAAATTATACAGTAGAGTCATTGTAGATTCTTTCCTGGTTATCCAATCCTGCAGGAGAGTGCAAATAAAGGCAAACACCTTATCACGGTATAATTGTCTTATGAAAACATCCAGTTGTGTTTTTAAAAGTTTGAGGTACAGTATGTGGTGTAGGCCTTTCAACTGCCGCTAGGGTTCGATTTAATGAACGATAATTCATTGCCGGAACTTGATTAGAGTAGGTCCGTAGGTATCTTATCATTTATAAGCATTTCAGTTTTTTGCGTTCCCCAATTGTTTCTCTGCTGTCAGTAGAATTAAGTGGTTTTAAAATTTAGCACTAATGTTAGTTATTTACCATGTAGTTTAGGACACTGATTACTTACAAATAAGTTATTTTCAAATTAAAATATAAAGTGAAATCTACCCCTTTCTAAATTTTAAATTGATTAAATTCTTATACAAGGTCATTCTTTTTCGTGATCAGTAGTACAAATAAGATAATTAATTGTTTTGTTTACATCTAGAAATTTATATATCTCTATGGGAAGCACAAAAATGCACACACAAACATCTTGATATTATATTTTCTTCTTCAGAGCAATCGTCAAGGGTTAGGAGTAAAGGAGAGTAAAGATCCTGAATATAATCCGTTCCCCCATTCATTTTGTATTTCGGGTAAAGCATTTTCCTTATTTTGGTCAAAACTTCTGTGTACAAATCAATATACATAACAATATCAAATGAAGCAGCCTACATGTCATTCCTGAATACGATAACTCAATTGCAAAAATCGACACTTAGTTGGTCATTTTTACACTTGAGTAATCTGTCCTAAAAACACAATATCATTTAAGTCAATCATTGATAATTAAACTTTTTTAATGATTTAATTAAAGGTATGCATAAGTTATAATTTTTTTCTTGGATAATTTCATGTACCTATAAATCTTTCTATGGAATGTTTTACCATATGTGCAACTTGAAATATTATTTAAAAGGCACATATGGTGTCAAAACAATGACTATGAAATTTACAGTAAAGTTAAAAAATGAAAATTTCTCTTGATTTTATTTATATGAATTCCCAAATCAACACTTGTACAAAAATCCTATATCAATATTGTGGATAGTATAAGCCAACGAGTATTTTTTTTTTTAAATAAATGAAGTGCAGGGAAAAAAATGCTAATTTATTTTTAAAAATCAGAAGAAATCTTAAATTTCTTTCTATCGTCATTCCTCGTATACAATGACCTTGTCAGCAAACACAATTTATCATTGCGTCAAATGCTGATTGACGTTTTTTTCATACCAATTGTTAGTCCATTATCTATACACTGAATTGACGACAGATTTTTCTGTTGTTTCACGATCATGACAATGAGCACACGGCCGGTTTGACCGGTCAGCAGGGGATGCTCACTCCTTCATGGCACCTGATCCCACCTCTGATGTTTCGGAGGTCCGTGTTTGCTCTGCTCTTGTTTTGTATTGTTTTATGGACTTTGAGATTGAATACTGTTCGTTATCTCCATATCCTTCCATTGTGTTTACGTATTAGGTATGATTGACAATCCATTAAACTTGTTTTTTCTTGCTTATATTTTTCTTTAATGATCCAGCATGAATCTAGACACTTGTATATACGTATACATGTACTGTACCAATAAGCGGCTGTTTTTTCGAGATAGTGGACAAAAAGAAAGATACTATGGACTAAACATTCGCTGGATGAGAGTTATTTCTCGCCTATCTTGATATACAATACTGTACATATGTATAAGTCATGGCCGTTGTGGTATTATGACTCATTTGTGAGAGGCACATGTATTAGAGACTGCAGTTGTAGTGCCCAATCCCATTAAAATCCTAATCTTAATAATATTTTAGAGTTTAAGGCTTCAGTATGGTGATACATGCACTATTTATATGCAGACTCACTTTTCTTCTCTTGTGATACAGATTTGATTAAAATCTTCAATATGAAATTTTTATGCTTACCTTGGTCACCAGTTCTAATTGTGGTACATCAATGGCATTTTATCAGTCAGTAATTTTTATTTTTATCTTACATATTCCATAGAAGTCAAATCAATTTATGCTTTAACATTGTGTAAAGTCTAAACTATTTGGATGTTTTATCAGAAATGTAAAACAACCCTACAAAAAAAGTGATAAACTCATGTTTTCTATTGTCGAATTCTCTTATCTATGTAGCTATAATAACTTTTATTTTCTGTATATGGTGCATATATATATTTATATATACTAGTTAAGGGGAGACAGGACACATGTCACATGACTAAAAAGACATATCACGTCACAATCGGTGATGATATACATGTTAAACGTTGTTAAAATCAACAGTTTTTGTGTAATTTTATTCTAAATTCTAAAATTGTTTTTTAAGCATTTAATTTTAGAAATTATTATTAATAAATTTTTTAAAGATCTTGCCATCATTTAGATATTGTGAAGTTGCCCAATCCACACATTTATTTCTCTTTAACCTGCAGTTTGACGTCAGTGACGTCATAGATGTAGTGTTTGAATTCTCAGTGCAGCGAGATCAAGTACACACACCCGTCATAATCAGTTTTATTTCATAATAAACAGGTCACAGTCAATGTATCGTGATAAATTTCTGAAGCAGATTTTTTAAAATTAATATTTTTTCGTGTTTAGTAGCATAGATTCTCTCTATTTAGATAATTTGAATGTTTATATTTTCGTGTGACGTCATAATTGATTTCCCGCACTCGGAAAATACAAACGTGAAGCATTTTCATCATGCTTACGTCTAATTCAACGATGTTCTGTGCGATATTGAGGTAAGCTTCACCCTGTGATATTTATGCAGTAAATAATTACGATGAAGGACTGACATTCAATCGTAAATTTAGAAATATTTATTGACAGAATTTTTTCCAAATGAGGTTTTTGTCGTTGAAGCTGCCTTGAAAAATGCTGAAATTATCCCACCCAAATACTATATAAAATTAAAACAATTGCTTTCAGATAATTTAAACACTATGAATATTATTAAATATTTGAGTATATAGTGTTATCTATCATATTTATCGTTTGTGCATAAAAATTCGCATTATGGACTCTGTTATGGGCCGTAAACATGAAGTATCTGAACTCCAAACAAACTCTAAACAGGGCGGTATTTGTGGGGAGATATCTTTTAAATAAGTCAAGAAATCCCATGACAGGACCGTTTTAAAATGTTAAGTACATATTAAATTAGAAATATAAAAAATAATAAAAAAATTTATTGACAGGAATTTTTTCAGCTAAAGGTCCTGTTCCTCCTTAATTTCAAATCCAGTATGTTGTCTGAATGCAAACAATAACTAAGAGTTGCAGTTGATGTAATAAGGATATCAAGGAAGTCAATTGATTCAAAATTTCAGGCAAAGGAAATTAAAACAGAGAGATAATGTAAATAGAACCTACTTGTTGTACCTGATGTGAAGGCATACTCAAAATAAATCTGAAATCTCCAACAACATTCTTTCACAGACACTAACTTAGTTTCAAATTCTTGTTGCTCATCTCTGCAGAGACAATCTTTCTGATTGGTTTCCTAGAATATATACCCATAATGCTCCTTGAGAGTAGTCTAGTATAGATTAAAAATTCTGAGTCCACATTTACTCTTGCTCATACCATACTGATCTTCATGGACGTATAAGTGAGGTATAAGGGAAATATTCACTGATATGTAGTTCATCTTTACTTATAAGTGAAGCAGAGCCATCTTCACTTACCTCCTCCGTAACACTCACAGCTGCCCTTTTATTTTTGCAATCACAATTTTACTTCTCTTTTGGTTAAAAAATGACAAAACTGACAACTGTTTCTTTTTTTTCATAGAAACGGTTACCCATTTTTTGTTCTCAAACTCCTTTCGATTGGATGAATTTTGCGGATGAAGGGGGACAGAATGTTTTGGCTGATACATAGACCCATGGGTATTCTCTAATACCCCGTGTCTACTCCAAAATATATAAAGTGTATGTGTGTGGTTAGCGCAATGGTCTCTGGTGTAGATTCTTCCATTCAGTATGGTTCTAAGATTATAATTTACGGCTGGATAGACTGACTACACTACAAAATTTCTGTAGAACTTCAGCTAAAGCCATAAGTTGGAGTATTCCACTCCAAGATCGATCCATAACAGTTTTTATTGCTTCTGTTTGTATGGACTATTGCAGATTTTTATGCTTCTGAAATTCTTCAACAGTGTCTATAGACAGCAACATGTCAACAAATTCCATCTCATCTACATTTGCCCTCTTCATCAGATCAATGACCTTTCTCTGCTTTAATGTGCAGTGGTCGGCGTTCAAAAAGAGTTCACTTGCTGTCAAGTGTCTGAGGCAATCATTTAGGGACTCAGTTCCACACAAAAAGAGAGATGCAGCGTTATAAAGACAATTTCGATCACCAGATGTTTTCACTCCTACATGTGATCCAAGGGAAAGGCTTTCTATGTCTTCAGGAATCAACGAAGTTGCCAAATTGTCGGTTCAGAAAGTTTTTTTTCGAAAGAAATAAAAATCAATGCTATTTTCTAAAACCTTTTCATGATCTAATCTAAATTTACGGATAGCTTCCGTTTCATTTTTTATCATATTTTGACGCAAGTCCCCCCTAATAACAATTTATTGATACCAACCTTTGTTTCTAAAAATAGTAATAATTATGATAAACCCTAAAGCTTACAATAACAAATTAAACTAAAAAACAAACCCTTCTTAAAATAACAGACTCTCGGACTTAGTTTGCTTCAATATTAAAGCTTAATTTGTTATTCAATGCTTTTGATTTTTACAGCAATCGATGAACGCCTCTACAAATAACGCTAGAGTTTAATTGATAACTGAAGAGAAGAGCACACGACAAGTCGATTTCACTACTCGTTGATCAAGTGCGAAATGAAGTAAGAAGTTAAACGATCTACCTAAGTAAGCAATTAAGGAAATTATACTAATGTGATAGTTTGAACGTTGATATCATAAATCATTATAGTGCATATATGTACTGTGCTTTTATGACCTTGAGCAGTAACCTTGGGTTCTTTTGCGAGCTGAACTTACCGTTAAGTTAAGCTCCATTGTAAAATATTAATTATTTACAATGAAGATGAACATTTTATGTCAAAAAAGTGGGGCCTGCCCTCCCCCCCTAATACTTCTTGCCTGTATAGTAAATCAAAGATACAAAGTTTTTCCAGTAGTAATTTTTTTGCTTATTTAACCATATTTAGGGAGTGAGTGCGGGGTAGCTTGCTGTTAATTTTTGTTGCATCTAAATTACATTTACAAGTACGTTTATTCAAATGCAATATTTTCATTTATGAAGATAAAAACATGTTTACTGAGGTCAATGGAGCAGGTATTGTGATTCTAAATGATGCAGATTTTCTTTAATTTTAAAGTGTCTTTTTTTTCTTTCTTCATAAAATAATCTTACACTACATTTGCATGAAATTAAGTAGATTTACATAGATATTGCTCAATTATCGGCGCAATGGCCAAACTTACATAAAAACTTAGAGACAACCTTACATTAAAATTCCGTTTTGTACTTTAATCGTTTTTGGGAGGGGTCGGATTTATAAAATGTTGAAGTCATAAAATGTAAAGCATGGGAATCAAAAACATAATTATGTGGAATTAAAGGTTCAAAGTTTTAAGTATAGTAAATTAGAGGATTCAAAATGACGTAAGTAAAAATTTCAATGATTTCTATAGAAAAATGGTGTTTTATACGTTATTATTTTGAGCAAAAGTCACTACTCGCACGTCTGCTCAAGCTTAATAATTTGATAAAATGTTAAGAAGGATAACATAAATGAAATTTGTAGTCATTGTTCTTGAGCCGACCAGCGCTCTATAAATTTTATAGTAAAACATGAGCAAATTTTGTAATTTGTTTTCCCCTTTCCTCACGCCGCATCTCTGTAAAAAGTAAAAGATTATTAATAAACCTTCAATTTACATGCGATGTTAATTGTTGAATATGTTTTGAAGAAAATAATTGTATGTGTAAGTAATCTTTAAAATTTTCTTTAAAAATTGTTAATCAAAAATTGGCGTACAATGCTTTTGCTGCATTTGAAAACTATCTTCTTTGATTGCTTTTTCTTTTTTGGAAAAAAGAAAGAAAAACTATTTATTCATCAAATTCTTAAGATTCACGTAAAATTTGAAAAGATGACCTATAAATTCAGCATATAAAAAATATAGTAGAATGAGAGAGAGAGAGAGAGAGGGGGGGGGGGTATGAAATGTAGCAAAAATGACAACTTTCAAGGACAACAGCTTTCGTTTATGATGACGTTTAATTTGATATGAAAAAAACTTAGTTTTCAGGTTTTAGACTCCAGCACTTGGAAACCATACAATTTTTTTTGCAAGTTTAATATAGAACGTTTTTAATATATATAACTTTAACAAAAGTTAAATATTGATAAAGCAGCTGATTTGAGATGTATTCAATGTCAGTCAGCCAATACCAAAATTTGAAAAGCCAGAAAATAATTGACATTCTGCACTTTATTGACTGGATTTTCCCTCGTAGTAAACTGTGTTTCTGTGCCCATTAAGGCTGGTAATTTTTGCATTTCAATCATTTGTATCTTTGCAGGGTATACAATTATGTTACTGATGTATAAATTTCTGTCTTACGCAAAAGTATTGTTTTTAATCGACCAAAAAAATATTGCCTTTAATCTCAATCTCTTGAAACTAAACGTATGTACAGTTGATTACAATTTTGCCCAATATTCAATTTCCCCCGTCACAGTACTTTTTAAGAATTTAAGAATTTATACCGTGTTCTTTGAATTCGCCACGTTTTTAATTTGCCCATTTGTGACAAGAGGAAAGGGACAAAAATTAAACGATAGCGCAAATTTCCCTGTATACAGTACGAAGTATATTACAACAACAGGCATGAAATGTAGGGTGAAAACAAAACTTTTGAAGCACAAAAGTATATTAAGGAATACAAAAACGACCTTTAAATCATGGTAGGGTCAAGTGCCATGGACGATCGAGCATCCCCTGCCAACCGACTACACCCGCCGTGCGCTTCCTTCATAATCAAGATATAACAGGAACATCCTTGGACAATTCACTTTGTTAATAATTGCCTAACATCTAGTTTGGAAAACGTCAGTCAGCTTTTGAATCGACAATAGACAGCAACTCATGAAATGATGACTTTCTTTAAACGAGAGTGCTGATATTTCTGTTTCGTAATTTTTCATTCAATAACTACATGTAACATAGATTTAGAAATTGTTCCTTCCTAGAACATGCTTTTACGCATCGAACCAACTGAAATACAGTAGATCACTAAGAATTCGTGACACCTTATTTTCGCGAGATACATGTAGCCATTGACTCTATATTAGCGAGACTTATTTTTCACAAATTGTTGTTATTTCTCTGTATAATATTTATGAATACTATTATACGCGAGAATGAAATTTTAGTGAGCTCACTATCTCGCATAATTACGCAAAAATAAAGTTCTCGCAAATAAAAGGTGATTAACAGTATATAAATCTCATATCCATGTGGTAAAGTTGGACGAAAAAATAATGTCAACACATTCCGCATATAGCCATGTATTCAGGACACCACTGGTGTCCTTCTTTATAAAGATGCAAAATACCCAAATATGTCATTTATGTTTCAGACTTTGTGGTGGTATTTTTTATTTCAATCTCACTGGGATAAATCGTGTCGACATAAGAATGAAAATCGTTAATTGCCAATTGGTCGTTGGTTTACCTAAATGTCGATAAACCCAGAAGTCCTTTCTTCTTTTCATTTATAAATATGCACAAATTCTGATTCATTTGAATACAAAAAATAGGTCTGTGAATATAAATTCTGGCTTATAACTGCAGATCATGTTTTGGAAGATGTTGGTGGATTCCTTCAAAATATTCTCTCTTAAACAGAATTTACGTCATTTGTAATATCAGATTGGAAATGAATTAAAACATTTAAATGGCAATATGTTCAACTGAGCGTTTTATGCTTCATTTAAATTATACAGTAGAGTCATTGTGGATTCTTCCCTGATTATCCTATCCTGCAGGAGAGTGCAAATAAAGGCATACACCTCGTCACGGTATAATTGTCTTATGAAAACATCCAGTTGTGTTTTTAAAAGTTTTAGGTACAGTATATGGTGTAGGCCTTTCAACTGCCGCTAGGGTTGGATTTTATGAACGATAATTCATTGCCAGAACTTGTAAAGAGCAGGTCCATAGGTGTCTTATGATTTTTAAGCAGATCGGTTTTTAGCGTTCCCCAATTGTTTCTTGCTGTCAGTAGAATTAAGTGGTTTTAAAATATAGCACTAATGTTAGTTATTTACCATGTAGTTGAGGACACTGATTACTTACATATAAATAATTTTCAAATTAGAATATAAAGTGAAATCTACCCCCTTCCTAAATTTTAACCTGATTTAATTCTTATACCAGGTCATTCTTTTTCGTGCTTAGTAGCACAATAAGATAATTAATTGTTTTGTTTACATCTAGAAATTTATATATCTATATGGGAAGCACAAAAATGCACACACAAAAATCTTGATATTATATTTTCTTCTTCAGAGCAATCGTCAAGGGTTAGGAGTAAAGGAGAGTAAAGATCCTGAATATAATCCGTTCCCCCATTCATTTTGTATTTTGGGTAAAGCATTTTCCTTATTTTGGTCAAAACTTCTGTGTACAAATCAATATACATAACAATACCAAATGAAGCAGTCTGTATGTCATTCCTGAATACGATAACTCAATTGCAAAAATCGACACTTAGTTTGTCATTTTTACACTTGAGTAATCTGTCCTAAAACACAATATCATTTAAGTCAATCATTAATAATGAAACTTTTTTAATGATTTAATTAAAGGTATGCATAAGTTACAATTTTTTTTTTGGATAATTTCCAAATGTTTTGGAATGTTTTACCATATGTGCAACTTGAAATATTATTTAAAAGGCACATATGATGTCAAAACAATGATTATGAAATTTACAGTAAAGTAAAAAAATGAAAATTTCTCTTGATTATATTTATATGAATTCCCAAATCAACACTTGTACAAAAATCCTATATCAATATTGTGGATAGTATAAGCCAACGAGTATTTTTTTTTAAATAAATGAAGTGCAGGAAAAAAAATTGCTAATTTATTTTTAAAAATCAGAAGAAATCTTAAATTTCTTTCTATCGTCATTCCTCGTATACAATGACCTTGTCAGCAAACACAATTTATCATTGCGTCAAATGCTGACTGACGTTTTTTCATACCAATTGTTAGTCCATTATTTATACACTGAATTGACGACAGATTTTTCTGTTGTTTCACGATCATGACAATGAGCACACGGCCGGTTTGACCGGTCAGCAGGGGATGCTCACTCCTTCATGGCACCTGATCCCACCTCTGATGTTTTGGATGTTTGCTCTGCTCTTGTTTTGTATTGTTTTATGGACTTTGAGATTGAATACTGTTCGTTATCTCCATATCCTTCCATTGTGTTTACGTATTAGGTATGATTGACAATCCATTAAACTTGTTTTTTCTTGCTTATATTTTACTTTAATGATCCAGCATGAATCTAGACACTTGTATATACGTATACATTTACTGTACCAATAAGCGGCTATGTTTTTACGAGATAGTGGACAAAAAGAAAGATACTATGGACTATACATTCGCTGGATGAGAGTTATTTCTCGCCTATCTTGATATACAATACTGTACATATGTGTAAGTCATGGCCGTTGTGGTATTACGACTCATTTTTGAGAGGCACATGTATTAGAGACTGTAGTTGTAGTGCCCAATCCCATTAAAATCCTAATCTTAATAATATTTTAGAGTTTAAGGCTTCAGTATGGTGATACATGCACTATTTATATGCAGACCCACTTTTCTTCTCTTGTGATACAGATTTGATTAAAATCTTCAATATGAAATATTTATGCTTACATTGGTCACCAGTTCTAATTGTGGTACATCGATGGCATTTTATCAGTCAGTAATTTTTATTTTTATCTTACATATTCCATAGAAGTCAATTTATGCTTTAACATTGTGTAAAGTCTGAACTATTTGGATGTTTTATCAGAAAAATAAAACAACCTTACAAAAAAGTGATAACCTCAGGTTTTATATTGTCGAATTTTCTTACCTACAGTACCGACCAGACCCAACCTGACACAAAGCAGTCCCAGAGCAGTCCCGGGGACTGCTTTCTGGGACTGCTAAAGCAGTCCCGCAGCGGTCCCAGAGCAGTCCCACAGCGGTCCCAGAGCAGTCCCAAAGCAGTCCCAGAGCGGTCCCAGCAGTCCCAGAAAGCAGTCCCAGCGGTCCCAGAAAGCAGTCCCAGCAGTCCCAGTGGGCGGGGTTTATTAATTTAATGGGCGGGGCTAACTCAGAAATGAGATTTCCAATAAACAATGGAACTATAAAAGGCAGCTGAATTTTTGTTTAGCAGTATGCCAGGAATCTTACAATGCGAAGGTCATTTACATGTATGGGCAGTACCGCATAGATTTGAAACAGTTTGAAATAATATTTATTGAAGGAAGAAAGCTTACACACCTACATAAATGAATTACACTGAAATTAAATATTTAATCACAATTATCTTGGGGTTTTTTGTGATTGATACTGGCTCCCTTATTTATTTTTTATACAGAAAATTAAAATTGAATTAATTATATTTCACCAGAATTAGTTTTAAATAGGTCTAATCATTATAGATCATGGCCATTGTCAATACTATCGGGATACTCTAAAGGCATTTTTTTATTTGGGCTTTTGAAAAATTCATTGCTAACTTTGCCAAGTAATATTTTTCAGTATTGATTATTCTTTACTGACATTTTAATTTAAAAATTATTGTTTTATTTGTAAATTGTGTTAGTGACCAGTATAGAATCATAAGATTATGTTACATTAATTAATCTTGAAAGAAATTTGTACGCATTTCATTAATCTTTTTTTTTTTTTTTTTTTGCATTACAATATTTACATAGATTGAAATTAGGGTCATTGTTAATTGAGCAGCATGTTCAATGATGTGTAACACTGATACGTGTACCCAAATAACATGCATGATTGATTTTCTGCCCAAAGGCGATTGAAACCGCGGGTGTTTATACCATTTTATTTATACAAATTATCGGCCAGCTGGTAAACAAAAGCAAAACAAAAAAGAAATAAATCATAATTCCCGGTATTTTTAACTGCTAATTTATTTATTTTTTTTTTTAAATTTACTCTTTTAATATTATAACTTATTTATAAATTAAAAACTAATTCATCTGTAAGTTCCCGTATAATTGTTCACATTGCTTATGTTACGGAAGAATGGTGGCATAATTTTATTTCATGTCATAAATAAATTGTTAGATTTTTATTTGAGGGTTGCATGGAATACTCTTTTAGCGTGGTACTTGTAAAAGGTGTTGCCTTTTCAATTAAAATATCTTATATCTAAATGTAATGATTTTTTTAAACAGTGCCAAATGCAATTTTTGAGTATTTAATTTTAGATGTAATAATAAAATAAATCCACATGTAGATAATTTTTCTCATGAGTCTGAAGTTTTATACATTTAAGAAATAAAAACCTCCTCCTGACTTCCTTATTTAACAACATTATTTTTAAAAATATTCTATATTACATTTGTCTAAATATACAGTCCCTTAAACTATAAATTAACTATAATACATGTAATCTCAAGTTATTTAAAGATTATAAGAAATTATTGCTTATTAAACAGTTTAATCTCCTCTCTGCTGCAAGTAAACAAAACAAATGGGAGCCTGCAAATTCAGAATACACAAGGGGGCGGAGCTATCTTGTCACTCAGAACCTTTGTCACACATGAGTGAACAAAGCAGTCCCAGAAAGCAGTCCCAGGGGCAGCTGGGACTGCTGGGACTGCTTTTCATAGCAGTCCCAGAGCAGTCCCATAGCGGTCCCAGAGCAGTCCCACAGCGGTCCCAGAGCAGTCCCACAGCAGTCCCAGAGCGGTCCCAAAGCAGTCCCGGGGACTGCTTTCTGGGACTGCTTTGGTGTCAGGTTGGGTCTGGTCGGTACTGTATGTAGCTATATTAACTTTTGTATATGGTGCATATATATATTTATATATACTAGTTAATTTCAAATCCAGTATGTTATCTGAATGCAAACAATAACTAAGAGTTGCAGTTGATGTTATAAGGATATCAAGAATATCGTTTAATGTCAACTTTCAGAGATTCTATGGTAAATACAACAACGCTGTTAAAACTTCATTTTCATTTTGTATGAGGTAGAATGCTGTCTGAACATGTAATCTCATTAGTTGATACTAAATTGTTTGTTAAATACCCTGTTACCCAATCCTAGGCGTCAAAGGACTTGAGGTGTGTGTTACTGGACGACAGGGTTGCTTCCTCCTTCATATTCCAACTTTCTTGTTTGCTCTACTTTATACTTATATCGTTTCGATCTTTAAGCTCAATATAATGGTCGCTCCCTAACAAAAAATCATTATTGTAAATCGAGGTACTAGTACCAAAGTGATCTCTATAGTTAATCAAAGTATCAAAGTGATCACTCTAGTAAATCAAAGTATCAAAGTGATCACTCTAGTAAATCGAAGTATCGAAGTGGTCAATATGGAAAAACAAAGTATCAAAATGATCACTATAGTTAATCAAATATCAAAATGATCACTTTAGTAGATCAAAGTATCAAAGTGATCACTATAGTAAATCAAAGTATCAAAATGATCACTACACTAAATCAAAGTATCAAAGTGATCACTCTAGTTAATCAAAGTATCAAAGTGATCACTCTTGTTAATCAAGTGTCAAAGTGATCACTCTAGTAAATCAAAGTGATCAGTATGTGGTAGTGTTAGATTAACGGCATCCTACTAGCTTGGGCTAGTGGGTTAACCCTTAAGCTCGATCGGTAGAGCACTTGACTGGCAAGCCAGAGGTCCCGGGTTCGATCCCCAGCAGAGGCAATAAATTGTCTCTGTTACAAGTATAGTTATTCAAAGTATCAAAGTGATCACTATAGTAAATCGAAGTATCAAATTGATCAATATGGAAAATCAAAGTATCAAAGTGATCACCATAGTATATATCAAAGTATCAAAATGATCACTATAGTAAATTAAAGTTTTCAAAGTGATCACTATAATGTCATAGTTATCACTATAGTAAATCAAAGTATTAAAATGATCACAATAGAAAATTAAAGTATCAAAATGATCACTATAGTAAATCAAATTTTTCCAAGTGATCATTATAATGTCATAGTTATCACTACAGTAAATAAAAGTTTTTTTAAGTTATCATAGTAGTAAATCAAAGTTTTACTATGATAAATCAATGTTTACATAGTGATCACTAAGGCATATTTTAGCTTTCGTTGTTATCACTCTAAAACATCGAAGTGACAAAATTAACATTGTAATTAATCAAAGTGTCAAAGTTATCTATATAGTAAATCGAAGATTTCATAGTGTCAAAGTTACTATAGTTAACTACACGTATAGTAAACTATAGTTGACTATAGTATTTTTTGTTAGGACTGTCCATAAATATCGTTCTACCTACAACAATATGTAAGGAATTACTATAATTTTTGGCCAAATTATTCGAGTATAACATGGTTTGGATCAGTTAGTGCTTTATGATCTGCGAAGCGCGAAGTTTGAAGGAGAAAAAATTATTCTTGTTTCAACTTCCCTTATTTAAGCTGCAACATACCTTGATCACCTGCATACAGGGTTTACATCTCTCAGTTGATTCGATTCTCAGGAGTAAGCTCTACATGTAAATACGAACAATTTAAAATAAGAGTTATGTTATTGACAAACAGTATGCTGAAAAAAGAATATCAGCAGTCTCGAGCTCGTTTAAACTCATCATTTCGTACGTTCCATGGTCGATACAATGACTTTGTCAGCAAAAACAATTTATCATTGAGTCAAATGCTGGCTGATGTTTTTCATACTACAATACTATAATTGTTTAGCCATTTTATACACACTGAATTGTCGACGGATTTTTTCTGAGATTTTACGATCATACTAACCAGCACATATGGCGGGTTTGACCGGTCGGCAGGGGATGCTCACTCTTCAAAGGCACCTGATCCCACCTCTGATGTTTTGGAGGTCTGTGTTTGCTCTTCTCCTATTTTGGATTGTTTAATAGACTTTTAACTTGATTAGTGTTCGTTATCTCCATATTTTGCATTCAGTATAAGCTCTGCAATTAGGAAAATAAGATGTTACAGATATTCTTATTTTACTGTTACGTATCTACAAGTAATTTTTAAAGAAATTTCTAGTGGTTTTATGAAGTATGAACCTAACAGGTGTTTAAATAGTCATAAATACTTATTTTGAAAAAACAAGACTCTCAACAAAATTCCTTGCTACAACATAAGATCTTATTTTTCTTTGTAGTTTCAGCTAATAGGTTATATCATATATTCTCTTAATTTCGGGTTTTTTTAACGCATGAAGAGTGCACATAAAAATTAGAGAGAACTTCTCTTAACCGAAACTATTAACGAAACTAGGAACTAGTAATTTAGCATTTAGTCATAAACCACTTCAACTTTTATTTGAAGGTCAAGAGGTATACGTGGGAGGGTATACTATAACTGACTATTGATCACATCAAGCTTTGAACGGATATGAAGAGTAATGTGTAGAAAAAGTTGTTCATGGACAGACGGATAAGTGTGCCCTCTTTATGCTAATTATGGGCTACTTGACTTATAGACAATATTGAGTTCAAAATAAAGTTTTATCATGACAGTATCATATAAAAATTACATACCATCGAAACTGATTTAATTAAGTGTACTTGCAAGTAAATGGTACTTTAATCTTTTCTTAATTCTCGATATATAGTATATTGTCTTATAGTATATCTACTGACAATTAAAGAAATTAAGGATTGGGAAATTGGAAAGTAAAAAAAAGTATAGAACCTTATATTTCTAGAAATGTTAATTTTATGGTACTAGAAAGGACAAAAAGAAAAATAAAATCGAATGTAACGAACAGTGATCTATCTTAAAACTTACAAACAGGACAATAAATCTTCACACAGGGCAATTAAACAACGTTCCATGGGATGATGGAATCTGGTGCTGAGGTAAAAAAAAAGCATCTTCTGTTGACCAGTTCTTACTCGCTGTGAGAGCTAGACGGAATATTTCTGAGTCGAATTTAGTGAAGAAAAAGGCTCATTAAGGGTTTGAAATATTTTTTCAAGATACGACCCAAAGATTGGAAACATCGACAACATCATGATGATCATTAATTTTACGAAAAGCTAAGGTTGATGAAGTATTCTTAACTTTTTTTTCATTTATTTATATAGATACAGTATCATACAAAACATTGTATACAAAGAGTATTTTTAACAGCGGGCTTAGTTTAAATATTGAAAAACTCAAAATTGTAAAAATCTTATATATAATAGCAGAGACGCAAACATCTGTGATCATTCTGTACATAATAAGCTATTGTAAATTATATAAAATATATCATTGTTCTATATGTTTAATTTCAGTACCAAAATGAAAAACAATGACAGAAAAATAAATCAAAGCAAATTACAGACTGACATTTTTCGCATATTCCCTTTAATATTTGGTATAATACCATGTATATTTATATTTATGACCCTTGTTGCATTGGAAATTTGTATTTAAAAAAATTGGAGTCCATCAAATCCCACTGCTACTTGTACCGAGTGCCAGGTCACCCTCCAGTATGGGTCCTTCATTTACATGTGTGAGGAAAAAAATTACAATGTATTTCAGATCTAAAAAAAAAAAGAAAAGAAATTTGCATTTTGTTTTTACATGTACGTTTTAATCAATCATAAAGAAATATAATAGAGGATTATGAAAAAAATATTCATTATAACAAGAAGTGCTTATCAACATCCTATCGTATTATATCAGGCTTAATACATGTACGTGCATATGATAATTTGGCATTTGGTCTAAGAGTTAGTTTCTAAAAACTTAATTGTTCGTTTAAAAAGTTTAGTAAATTATCTTTTTAATTGTCTCCCTTTTGTTGGCAGTTAATTGGAGGGTCGTATAATTGTAAAGACAAATTGGATTTAATTTCATATTTTAAGGCAGTGTTTATACTTAAATAATTTACTTTTACATTTTCAAATTTGTTTCTCGTTTTCCATATAACCCACTTATAACTGTATATTAAAGTGTTGATAAATATTCTCGAGCTTTGTAGTTCTTTTAAGTAGCCTAAAGTTATTGTTTGTGGGTGTATCCTTAACATTTCTTCAACATTTAACCTTTTAAGAAGTTGTTTAAATCCTTGAAACATCTTTCCTCTGTGAGTAGCTTGATTAGGCGCTAAAATTAATTGTTTTCGGAGCATGCTCTACAGTATCGAATACTTTGGAGATGTTAACGACACAAGCAGGTGATAGCGATATATTGTTTCACAGGTAAGGCAAGTCGTTGATGGAAAATCGTTTGTCATTCAGCTTTGTTCTTAGTTTGCCGTAACCATCTTTAATCAGCAAAACATACCAATAATATAAAACAAATGCGACAAACTTCGTGGTGTCTTTCAGTTCGATTCACTGCATGGGATATATTGAATCGACATGTAAATGGACTTACTTATTATGATTGTTAATTTATAAAATGCTGTCGATATATATTTATATGTCAGTTTCAGGTCCACAACAACCAGTCTTTTTTTCTTCTCATGTAGAAATGGTCTTATTATTATCACTTTAAAGAAATAAATGTATCAATGTAAAAAAACATATCGGCTTACAAGGAGCAGAATTAGAGGCAATTAGAATTCAAAATATATTGTTGGAAGACCTAGTCTCCGATAACTGCAAAATGTTGTCAATGAAGAACTTCAGCATGAATTTAATATTTACTTCCGAGTACTTACTCTTTGTAGAATCAGAGTTATTTTAAACACAGCTTGGTGACCAATCATGAGATTTAAAAAAAAATTTCAGGGTCAAAAAGCCTACTTTTTAAATACAGAAAAGTCATACATCTTGATGTAATTGACTTAAGAAAAATAGTGATTCTTTATTTTCTTAAAAGTTTTTTGGAGGCTTTGAGAGATCTACTTAATTTTCAGCACTTTAAAAAATGCTATAGCGGAGTACGTCTACTTTTTCTCCGCTACAGCAGCTAAAGTGACACTGTGGCACACAAAGGGGAAAATTGACAAATGTAGAATTTTTGCATGACCCTTGTTAATTTTGTTCAATTCCTAAAAGTATTAGGTTTCAGAAAATTACAGGTTTCAGAATTCGAACATAAAAATTCTATTTTTAGGGAGAAAAATAAAAGTAAAAATATTTTTTTTTGCCTCAGACCGAAAATATTGCTCAATACTTCTTCCACCACATTGTACGCGTGCGCAGAAAAGTTGAATAAGTTTCCATAGTTACCATGGTCTCAAGTACCCAGGAATTAATGTAAGTAGACCAAAAATTTAGAGGCAATCTTATGAAAACGTTGTAAGAACATATTTCTCACCTTTGCATGCTCCAGTTGAATGCTGTGTACAAGTCTGAGCTAAAATAAAAATGGCGTGACCTTGACAAACAACGAAAGGGTAGATACAACCTTTAATTTGTTTTTCCGGCACTTATAGCGTGCAGTTTTTTCTTGCAGTTTAATTGTCATATCTTAGCTATATACTCATAATTTTTATACGTCTTTCTCTGTATGCTACAGATATCTTAAAGGAAATACATGATTTTGACTCATTGTGTCCTTTTAACATATCTGCAAGGTGTAAAGATAGGGACTTAGTAGACCATTAGCTAGACTTGGAAATGAATCTTACTTTGTAGTGATTGTAAGGAGTTCAGTCGTAAAAAAATATGAAGATGACAGAGAGCGATCGACCCAAAAATCAACAATTAAACAAATGTATGATCAGGACGAAAAAACACGGACCTCCGGAAATTCAATAGGTAGGATTGCGTGTGTAGAAGGCGTGAGCATCCCGGTCACACCAGCTGTTAACCCTAAGTTTTGATCATGAGGGCGTTATTATTTAAAGGAAACAGAAAGTCCATAAAACAATACAAAATAGGAGCAGAGCAAACAAGGACCTCCGAAACATCAGAGGTGGGATCAGGTGCCATGGAGAAGTGAGCATTTCCTGCCGATTGGTCACTTTCGCCATGTGCTCTTTGTCATGATTGGAAAATACCAGGAAAATCCGTCGACAATTCAGTGTGTATAAAATGGCCTAACAATTATCGGTAGAAAAGCCAGTCGGCAATGATAAATTGTATTTGCTGACGTTGTGTCGACCATAGAACTTACATGTATGAATTGATGACTTAAAACGAGACTGCTGGTATTCCTGTTTCATTAACTTGTTTGTCAGTAACAAACCTCTATTAAGAAATCGTACATACGAAGAGCATGCTCTTGCGTATCGAATCAACTGAGATATATCAACACCGTATGCAGGTGATGTAGGTACCAGTATATTGCACCATAAGTAATGGAAGTTGACGATAGTAAAGTAAAAGTCATAGAGCTTGATTACCTTTAACGTGTTTTTCAAGTAAAATATCCAAGTATGAAACAGATATGTCGAACTCTGTGGTATCTTTAATTTCAAGTTCACCAGGATATATCGTATCGACATAAGAATGGAAATTACCATTGTTCATTGACAATACGTCTTCGATATATCTAAATGTCGAGCAAGTGTTTTCTTCTTTTCACGCATAAGACTTTGCACAAATTCTGCTTCATATAAATACAAAAATAGGTCTGCTAATGACTGCGCGCAATTGTTCACCATAGGAGTTCCAGTAGATTGGTGGAAGACCTGGTCTCTAATCAAAATTCGAGCATCGTTATCGTTTTCAATTCAGCTTCAGAGTACTTGTCTGTACAATCAGAATGTTTTTGATTTTCGAAAACCTCGTGATTTCAAATTGTCCAAAAAGTGCGGAATCAAAGATATATATGGCAGTTCAAATTCATTTTGGTTCTTTGGGATATTAAAAATATACAAAACTGACATATAA